>NW_022728550.1:388379-389029 GCF_011630105.1 Anneissia japonica | reverse complement strand
TTTTGGACATCTCTGGATCCGGCCCTGACATGGAATTTTAAATCGAAAATTAATTGGTTTGGAGTAGGCCTTCGGTACCATCGTCACCCTCTTTCTAGGCTTTTCTTCTCTTTTTTCTGGGTGTATCCGTGCTCTCCAGATCCACTTGATGACAGGATTGAATGATTGGTTGATAATGTTTATTGAGGTCTTGGAACTTAGATCAATACATTCATGATTAAGCATGTAGCATGCACGCTAATGAAATGTACATACGCAAATGACGATTAATGCATATATAGGTCTAAGTCGTCTTGGTTAATATTTTTTCTACGCAAACAACGCAGGTCGACGTGGTTTAACGAATTATGAAGTCGCGAACTCGACCATTGTTATCAAAATAGCAACAACAATGATAGGCCTATTTGGTGTTTAAAATACTTTTCTTTATTCAAACCATGGAGGAATTAGTTTTACCATGGAGGTATAAACTCCATGGTTTTACTAATTCCTCCATGTTCAAACTGAAATGTCAAAGGAACAATAATTTCACGTTTTTTGATTCGTCTGCCCTAAATATGGGTACCCCTATTATTCAGGGGATACCCCTATTAAAGGGACACTTTTTTGGGTCCCGAGGGTGTCCCTTTAATAGGGGTTCTACTGTATAT
>NW_022728550.1:366576-387707 GCF_011630105.1 Anneissia japonica | reverse complement strand
TTAGATATCCGCACTGATTGTTGCCTAGATGATAAATATGAGCAGAACTAGGCTAATGCCATGCCCGAAATACCAATTTCTTCAAGCCTACGGATGAGGATACTATGCTCAATGGTATCAAATGCCGCTGACAGATCAAGAAGGTACACTGTTAGTACACAGAGACCATTGTCCAAGGCATGCATAATATCATTGTTGACTTTCAGGGTTGCCGTCTCTGTACTGTATGATTTGCGATAAGCGGATTGAAAAGGATGAAATAAGTTATTGGAAGATAGGTGCTTTACTAAAGCAGAGACAACGACCTTCTCAATAATTTTTGACATGAACGATATATTTGTATTAGGCCGAAAGCTAGAAAGTAGATTGGTGTTCAACGTAGGCTTCTTGAGCATAGGTATTACTAGGCCTAGTTGAGAGATTCCGGAAAGCACCCAGTTGAAAGAGATGAATTAATGATAGTTCGCACGACAGTAACAAAGGTGGGTAGACGAACTAACAATTTGGAAGGGAATGGATCTAAATCGCATGATTTAGGAACAAGACCATGAATAAGCTTGTTGACATCATCATCGGTCAGCGATTCAAAAGAGTCAAATTGTTCTAACTGTGAAATAAAATGGTTTGCGTGCATCTCCATGGATGGTGATGCGTTTCCTTAATTTTTTCATGGAGCAGTCTAATTTTATGGATGAAAAAACTGTTGAAATCAGTTGCCAACTGGAGGTTGGAGTCAGATGTGGGAAGCCTTTCACTATCACGTTTTCCTAATAACTTCTTTGCCAGCTTAAAAAGTGCCTTTGGTTATTGCCACATTCATCAACTTGAGTCTGTATATATTTTTCTCGCGCATTACCTGATGGTATTCAGAACACTGCATTTTTTGTATTGTTTAAGGTCATCATTTGTTCTTGGACCATATGCGTTCGGCAGCTCGTTTTTTACGTTTTGCCACTCTGCATGCATCATTGAACCATTCGGATGACGTTCTAACTGAAACGGCTTTGCTTTTCAACGGGGCAACTTCATCTCTGATAGAAATAAGAGTAGAATTGTATTCATGGATCGCAGAATCGACATTAATGTTATTGTTGAAATGCGTGAAACTAGATGCAATTTTACGTTGAAGTAAAGGAAGATCAATATCATTAAAAGTTCTGAAAGAAATGCTGTCTATTATTTAGATAGGCCTAATAATGATTCATGATATTTTCTATTCAATTGTATATTTTTAATTGTGGGATAAACCTATAAACAGAACAGAACAGAACCTGGTTGTGATCAATATAAGTCTTTAATTTTATTGATCACGCAATAACAAAATTTTTGTTGTACAGTATTTGTGTTGTAGTTTATTGGAGCATATACGTATCCATTTTACGCCAAAAAACATAAACACCTCCCTCGAATAAACTCACCCCTCAAAAACGCTTTTTAACAATAAACGCCCCGGGTGTTTATTCGGATAAAGATGGAAAATGAAATAGCAATACAATAACAACAATAATACAGGAACAACAATAAAGTGGTATAAAGCGCGTAATGCAGTACCTGCAATTTGAATCGATATATTACATTGATAGATTTATTTTTAGTATAAGCCTAATAAATTATTCAAAATTGGTATACGCCTGGTTGTTCTTGCTTGCAAAAATAATTAATCGATTCGGCAGATTATGTTACTATATTTGTGAGTAACAACACCCACTATTAGCTGCAAATAAACATTGTTAACAGTTGGCAAATTCCTCGCCTGTATTACATAGCTAAGTATACTGTTTTTTAAACGGAAATCGTTCAAAGCATCTTTGCGTCAAGTTCATAGATATATAACCGTACAGAATATTAACTTCTACTTGCGTCATGTTTATTCTGAGGTTTATATTCATATTGATTTCATGTCGTCAAGGTACGTTAAAACTCAAAACTTTTCTTAACTTTTTAAAAAAGCAAAAAAAAAATCCTTTGTTCTGCAGAGTTCTTCTCAGAGTTCTCACAGAATCGGTGTTAAAGTTCACGTTAAGTATTTCCACTGCAAGAGCGTTTTTGTTTAGTAGTACTGTAATGGTTTTAATGTTTATTTTAGTAGAGTCAATGTTTAAAAAAGGGTACCGGTATTATTAGTAGAATAAGTATTTCGATAATTGTTTATTTCAATCCCATCCTTACATAGATATGCTATATTCTGATTTGCCTTGTTACCGTCTATTTATGTTTTATGATACAAGTTGCGTGGGTCTGTGTAAATAATAATGAATTAATTGATGAGCTGAATAAATACATTAAATACATTGAAATCCTAAGATATAGGCCTACTAGTACAATAATGTAAAGTTAGGGAAGTAAAATAAATATAAAATTTAAAAAAAAAAGAAAAAGAAAAACATCTAATCGAATTCCGATGAGCATTAGTAATTCCTTTGTCATCCTCACACGTGAATACAAACGGCATGAAACTGTCCTAAATTATAATATCCCAACCAACAAGTAGAGGCATAACAACTGGAAATTTAAACGATGGATATTTTATAAACTGTATAACTCAATACCGTAACTAGCATTAATTTTGTACTTGCCTTAACGTGATAACAATGATCAACAAACTTTGTTAACTTAGATCCATTTTGATAATAAAAATTTATTCTGAATATTTTCTTTGTAAATTATTTCATGGTAAAATCTCAGTTAAATTCTGCCAGTCAGGAGGTGCTGAAAATCTTCGGTTTGAGGTGAAGAAGCTATGTGCTACAATATCACTGTTCCCTGTTAAACTAACAATTTTATTGAAAATATAATAGCCAAAAAGAATGTAGGTGTGGTCCATCTAAATTATGTTTGAAATGTTAGTTGGCCTAGGTCTTTTAAATATTCTCATACAATGTTAAATGAATGAATATTAATTTGAAAAACAAGATACAAGAACCCACTCATTGCCCCTCATTTTAGGGGGCTTTGGTGATACTTCCTATTTACTATTAGTACCGAGCGCGATGAGTTAATGATTGCAATGTATTTTATGTTAATATTATCTGAGTGTAATATTCCGTAAACCTCGAAGTGAAGCCCTGGGCTGCTTTTTCTTCTTCTCATGTTTTTTGTTTGTTTTGTTTCCTTGAAATTCATGTACAGTGTATGCAAGGCCGGATCCAGAGATCAGAAAGTTTGGCCGATCAAGATAACACTAACCTAGGGGTCCGGGGGGAATGCCCCCTCGAAAATTTGATGTTCTATACGCCCGACTCAATAAACACTGAGGCGCTTTGAGCGATCAATATTTTTATTTATTTTCTTTTTTCTTGTTTTTTTTTTTTTTTTTTTCCCCCCCCCCCCCCCTCAAATCCACCCCTGGTACGTAATGTACTGTCTCGAAAAAAAAAACAAAAAAAAAACAAAACAATGTTTTTCAAGGCTACTTTTGCAAACTAAAAGGGTGGCTACAATTTGAGATCGGCTTCTTCTCGAGATTAAGGTCATTGGGCTTCTATTCGAGGTTTTACGTTATTGCCGCATAATGCCTGTTACCATACTGTATTGACGAATTAAGCGTCACGCGATTGCTTTCAGCCAATGGGCAGGTCTCATGCGCTGAGCTGAAACAACAGGGAGATCTAACGAATGGGATGAAAAATATCAACCCAGAGGAGATAGACGGAGGGAACGTGTTGGTTGAATGTATATATATAATATTAATATATAATATTCTAATCAAGTTTGCTGCGTAGCACCGTAAACACAATATAAACAAATATGCCTATATAAATAATAATAATGAAAGTATATACTCGAATATAGGAACATGGAATAATTGTATCAAGCATAGCTCATCAACGAAAATTTATGTATATATATATATATATATATATTATATAGGCCTATATATGAAGACGTGTCCACGTGTGCTTGAAACATAAAATATATAATACAGCGTAACAGTACTGAAACTCAAAAATGTAACAGGTAAAATGTCGACTTTGGAAACACTAATATTTATTGATGCGTATCAATAAAATTTAGTGTTTTTACAGTTAACATCTTACGTATTTGAGTTTCATTACTGTTATATATAAATATATATATATATATATATTGTTATATAATATATGTTTCATTACTGTTATATGTGTATATATATGTATATATTGGCCTATATTATAACATCATGTATTTACATAAAATACTGTATTTATTGTATGTACGTTTATAGAAAGATTACAATTTAACATTCTGCTCGTACATGCAAGTTAAGTAGGCCTGACCTTGTGCAGTGTTTAAATTAGTTGACATTTTAAAATTTAAGTCAATGTTTTATTTCTAATGTTTGAACGTGTTTGTATGTATGCCTCTCCTTGTTTGGAGGTTATTTTTGAATAAATTGAATATAAAGTGAAATATATATATATATTATCAGGGGCGGGTCCATCGGGGGTCACGAGGGCCCCGTTCCTTCCTGACATCGACTGTAGAATCATATTGATCCAATGGGGGTGTAGTGCCCAAACGGCCAAGTCCACCTAAAAAAATTTAAATAAAATATTCAAATTTTAAGTTTGAATGAGTGCCATTTCCGGCCATCTAGAGGTGCCATAATGACAATTTGCTTTGCAACTCCCTAGTATAGAATATAGAATATAGGTCCCTGATTAGACCTTTGCGACGCCCGTGAGATGAGGGGTGTAAGGGAGGAGGAACATAGCTCCCGTTGGGAGGAAGTCGAGGAATACTGCTTTGAAAAAGCATTTTTACCGTCTGAGAGTGCCATTTCCGAGCGTCTCGATGGGCCTATTCTTAATATGTATATATATATATATATATAGTATATATATATGTGTGTGTGTGTTTGTGTGTGTGTGTGTGTGTGTGATCGGGGGTTCGAGACCAACGCTCGTCGCATGTGCTTCTGTCCTTGGGCAAGGCACTTTACGTTTGCCTTGTACGTTTGCGCGTCAAGCAGCAATGACCATATATATATGTTTGGGGGAAGGACTTACGTTTGCATGAGATTTCTCTTGGGGTCGTTGGCATATAATTTTCTGAATCTATACATAACACCATACATTTTTTTATTTTTTAGCGTGAATGTCATCATTCAGTTTCGTGGTTATATAAAAACGAGCCGTATGCGTGGTGGGTGTCAAGAGACGGTATCAATATGTACATGTGGGGAGGAGGGAAAACGTACAACAGGACATGCGCATGCGGAATAACGGGTAAGACATCGATATAAAGAGCCCAATTCATGATGATACTGATAATAAGTAAAGACTCAAAAGATATGAAAGGTGGAAATATATAGATAAAGAAATTAAAATAGTTAAAGATTTTAATAAATATCTTGGTGTCACTTTCGACCCCACAGGAAAGTAGAAAAAAGCGAGACAAATAAATTGCACACAAGGGGATAAAGTACTCTTTGCACTTTAAAATGTAAGAAAAATAATTTTGGTCAACTAAAAATTTGATGTAAAAATTATCCGAGTTATTTTATATGACAGCGAAATATGGGGATTTTCTCAAACATACTGATAATTTCCAGAAATTAGTAGGTATATTTTAGGAATTGGAAAATCGGCACCCGGCGAGACGGTTATGGGTGAATGTGGAAGGTTTTCAATATCGGTAGATTGTATTATCATGGAGTTATTAATGTTATTCGATAAAGTGCACGTTTGATTAATATGAGCGAAGATAAATTATCATAAAATGTTATAATTTTCAGATGCGGAAAAATGAAACAAAAAATAAATAAATAAAACAGCATTTATAATGCGCCGTCTATCTAGCGAACTATTCCGAGGCGCAGTAACTCTTGACGAAAAGAAAAAGGATTTACTAATTTTGTTGTTTTTATATTGAATAGTTAAAAATCCAATACACAGAGGCAAAATTTTGAAATTACCAAGCGAAAAGTATTGAATAATAAAGTTATATTTGCAGTTATAAATAAATATATTTACTAACAAAATATTTAATTGCAATTATATACATACTTTTCCATTTATCTCTATTTTTATTCATTCTATCTATTCTATACTTGTTTCTTGTTTTTATTACTATACCTTGTACTCCTCTTTTCTTTTTAGTTCTATCCCCTTTTAGCCTTGCATTTAATTTCTATATACTTACTTTCTATTCTCTCTTATTCCTTCTCTTCTTCAGTTCATTTTCTTTCTATTCATTTTTCTTTCTTATTCCTTTTCAATCATTCGTTTTCTTTTTTATTACTTTCCAATCTTTCGTTTCCTTTCTTAATACTTTTCAATCTATTCATTTTCTTTCTTATTCTTTTCAATCCTTCGTTTTCTTTCTAGTACAGTAATTTATTTCAATCTTTCCTTCCATTCTATACCTTTCAGTTTCTTTCTTTTGAACTATTTCTTTTCAGCTTTTCGTTTTCTTTCATTTTGTTTCTTTTCCTTCTTTTTTTAAGTTGTTTTCTTTCTTATTCTTTGTCAACCTTTCGTTTTCTTTCATGTTTCTTATTAATATCCCATTTTCTTTCTTATTATTTTTCAATCTATTCGTTTTCTTTCTTATTACTTTTCAATCTACTCGTTTTCTTTCTTCTTACTATTCAATTTTTCGTTTTCTTTCTTATTTCTTTTCAATCTCCCGTTTTCTTTCTTATTACTTTTCAATCTATTCGTTTTCTTTCTCATTACCTTTCAATCTATTCGTTTTCTTTCTTATTACTTTTCAGTCAATTCGTTTTCTTACTTATTCCTTTTCAATCTTTCGTTTTCTTTCCAGAATTTTAATTGTTTCAATATATCATTTCATTTTTTATACTTTTCACTTTCTTTCTTTTGTTCTATTCCTTTTCAGCCTATCGTAATCATTCAATGTAGGGCCTAGTTTCTTTAAATTCTTTTTTTCCATCTTTTTTTTTAGTTGTTTATTTTCCTTTATTTAATTTCAGAGTGTTCTATTTATTTCTTTTCCTTCTTCCTCCTGTCCCTTTTTTTCTTTCTATTATTCCTTTGCTGTTCCTTACCTTATTTTTATTCCTTCCTCACAATAGCTTTATTCTTCTTTCACTTCCAGGTTACCTTCATTTTCCAACACAAAGAGATAGGCCTAAACCTTGTTGAGTTTATAAGGTTAAACAAATGATATGTTCTTGGTTTTGGTGAAATATGGTTATCTCAAAGTATGAATGATATAAATATACTATCTTTATTTCTGAAATTAAAAATAGGTATAGAACGAAAGGAATTTTTTGAAAGGATAAATTCATAATCCAAATTAAGATATTACAAAAATGTTCAAGCACACGTTTGGAGTAGATGAATACTTGATACAAAATATTGATTGTAAATATAAGCGAATCTTTACAAAACTTAGTTTGGGTATTTTGGAACTAGAAGTAGAAAGGTGTAGATGAGTAAAAATAGGAAGAAAGGATAGATTATGCAAGTTATGTAACTCAGATAAAATAGAAGATGGATATCATTTTGTTTTAGTTTGTCCCTATTTTATTGACACACAGAACAATATTTCTTCTACATTATGTTAGCAAAACACTTTAATATTTCAGTTCTTTTTATTTAATGTCGTCTAAGATGTGAATATTGTTATTAATTTATTAAAGTACGTATTATAGGAATATATTTAGAAACCCTCACCTAATTTGTATTTATGTTTTATTATGTTAAAAGTTCCGGAGGCTTATATATTGAATGATTTAAGCCTTCGGGCACAGAAGATAATCAATGATAAATAAAAAAACATTGAACAATGGACAATGAACAATACACAAACCATAATAAACAATAAGTAGTAGGCAATATAAAAGATAGGGTAATAAATATCGAGTTAATTGCTAGTTACCGAACTTTATTGCATTTTATTTTAGGAATTTGTGCAAGTTCAGTAGACCTAGGATGTAATTGTGACAACAACGATAACCAACTTAGAAGTGATGGCGGGTTCTTGGTTGATAGAAACCGTCTGCCTGTCACCAAGATATATATAGGCGATGCCGATGTATCATACGAATACAGTTTCTATTCACTTGGTCCCCTGAAATGTCGAGGTAATTATGGCAATGATAACAACAACAGTACGTAAATTATAATATACAATGCATCAACTCGGTAGTGCTAATTTGTACTCGGAAAGTCGAAGCAGGTAGGTCTATGAAGGAGGTATTCCTCCTTGGAATGATATTGCTTTTATATAATTATAACGAATATTGAATATTAGTCGTGTGCATGGAGCAAATATATTAATTCCTCCATGGTCGTGTGGTAGTCAGGGGCGGCGCAAAACTGTTTACTACGAGCAGTTCTAACGTGTGCGAGGGGTTGTACATTATTGTGATCGTAGGGACTGCATGCGCCAGCTCTTCCCCGACAGGGGACTGATACCCCCGACCAGGGGACTGATACCCCCGACAGGAGAAGTACACCCAACGTTGGGACTTTTAACTCAATTATTGGTTTTCTATCAAATTATCCTTTTTAAATAAAGAACCCCATAATTAACACAAAATCTTATAATTTTCATATTATAAAAATATCCCCTACAAATTTAATTGTTTCCCCCACCGTGGTGGTGGTGAGAGAGGGGTTAGGCTTCCCCAAAAATTCCGCCCCAACGTTCGGGGAACTTGGACCCCTCATCGTGGAGTTTCTGGCGCCGCCCCTGGTGTTATTTTAAACATTATTAGAACCAATTACACATGGCCTGAGTCTACAATGTAGGCCACTGTATATTTATCTTCAACAATACCGTGTAAACCATCTAGTAGATGTCTATACTATTCTCTACCGCTTTATGTACATAAATTAGAGCCAGAACTTATTAAATCGGCCCATGAGGCTTAAGAAGTGGAATTGTTTCAGTCATAAGAAAAATTCCTGCTAACTAAGCTATTGAACTCCACTCCACTGAACCCACTTCATAAGGGTGATGAGGATGACAATAACTATATATAGGCCTGATGATAAAATATTAATAAATAATAATAATAATAATAATAATAATAATAATAATAATAATAATAATAATAATAATAATAATAATAATAATAATAATAATAATAGCAATTATAACAATAATAACAATAAAATTGTAATAAGAATGATGATGATGATGATAATGATGGTGGTGATGATGATGATGAGAATGACGATGATTATGAGGATAATGATGATCTGTATCTGTCAGCTACTGCACAACCGCCGTCAATGGTAGGCTATCGTGTGTAGGTGGTGATGATGATGATATTGGTGGTGTGGTGGTGGGGATGATGATGATGATGATGATGATGATGATATGTGATAATAAATAATTTTATTTTTTTAGGGATTGCACCCCCAGCGCTTCGTTCGTGTGCTGAAGTGAAAGCGGCTGGTTTCACACAGACTGACTCTTATCTTCTTGATCCAGACGGTGATGGAGGTGAAAGTGCATTCTGGGCTTATTGTGACCTGGATGTCTATGAGGATGAGGGTAAGGCCTGCCTACTAAAATAAAGGAAAATTTCGTTCACAGGCCAAACATGTGAAAAATTCTTAAATGCTGCAAGATCTCATTGAACATCTTAATTACTTTGGTTTCTTCATTGGCTCATATGACAAATTTGCAATGCTATCTTCTGGCAAATTATATAACTGAAATTCTCTAACATCATAACATCTTAAAACATAACATCTTAAAGTCAAGTTCTGGAGGGGAAAAAACAATTGATATGTTGTACAACTGATTTTCCCAAAGAACAAGCATATGCCTATTTGACGGGAAAATCGGAAACAGTTATACAGATTTTTTTCACTACCTGACTTCAACACAAATCGAAAACATCATTACATCTACCTAATAATGTAAATAAGAAAATACTAGAAAAATTTAAAGACGATGAACAATTTTATGCATGAGACTGTAACATAAGATAAGAGGTTTGGTAGGCGAGACTTATTTCTATATACGAAATGTAAATTATTAATGCCGTATTCAACATATATCAATATTTATGCGTAGAGATTATACTTGGATGTCCATTCCTTCCATGCTAGGCCTACATTATTTTTTATGTCCACTTTTTTATTTTGTAATGATGCTCTAAAACTTTGTTATTTTATAATATTGAACTCATGGATATAAATGCCTTTCTGTGTCAATCAATGACCTTCAACAGCGGTGGACTAGTGTCCCGTCCAGGGGGAGTACAACTCTCATCCGCTTCACAATACAGAAACTGGGGATAAGCTCCAGCCCTATGAGCCCCAGTGGCTCGGAAAGGATTAGTAACAGAATAGTTTTATAAAGAAAGTGTTTAAATTTTGGTCACGATTCAAAGAATAGTGTGGATACTGTCTCTTATACACATCTAGATGTGTATAAGAGACAGACATTATATAATTCTTTTTTGATATTATATTTTCTATGTTGAATTTGGGTTTTAGCCGTGTATAAATAAAAAGATTATAAGGTACAAATAAACCCAACATAATATTTCATATTTCCTGATAAATAATAATATTAGTTACTGGTAATTATTATTTGGCAAATCCTTGGTTATGGATTATTTGTAATTTTTAACCGTTGTTAGTACTACGGTGTTATTACGGTATTAAATATGGAGTACCATTTATACACATAGCATCATCTATTTTTGTGGTCAAATAACCACTAACCACATTAATTATAGAAAAACTGCATTACTAGGCCTATATATGTGCTGTAGTATTATAAAATTGATTTTAGAAAAAAAAATTTAAATCACCATATATTTTAAAGTGGTCTTTAATTGGAAGACAATTTTCAGTTGGCCCGTTTTCTACTTAGCGAATTTATTCGCGCGAATCGAAATTATTTACCCATACGCATGCGCAATTGAGAATCTTGTGATGGAAAATTAAACCGCACATGTGTATCGGCGAAAATTTTCGATTCACGCAAATATATTCGCCTAGTAGAAAACGGTCTCTAAAAAGAGTCCTTAATTGGAGTGGTCTTTTTTTTTTTGGAGTGGTTTTTTTTTTTTTTTTTTTTTTTTTTTTTTGGAAGTACACAAGCCTTTTAAATGGAGGGGTCTTTAATTAAAAGATTTTCTTATCATGATTGTTATCAACTTATTATTATAGCTAGTGTTGCTTTACTTTTTGGTTCAATATTATAATTACATAATATTTAGGTGATGCGCAGAGTACGATTACTCGTGGAAACTCGTGCTACAAAGTGATGAATGAAGCCGTTACGTGGCAAGAAGCTGCAAACTCGTGCCAACGCATGAACGCACATCTAGTCACCATTGACGATGATGATGAACGCGTTTACCTGACCAAGTTAACGCAAGCACTCGTCCCTTTATCGTCGTTCTGGTCTGACGCTGAATGTTCACCTGTTTCCGCTGGTTTAAGTTTTAGTTGTGACGCTTTGATTGGTTATGTGTGCGAAAGTGATGGTGAGTATTGCTTTTTTTGCTATTAGATTGTATAGCTCCTCGTCTATATTCAAAATGATGAAACTATAAATCATATTAGAAGAGGAAACAAAGGAAAGTCAAATAAGCCATAATTTTTTTGTTTTTGGATTCTTTATAGGTGTCTCCAGGTTAAAAAAAAAAGTGGGGACTGATTTTTTTAAACTAATACAGTATTATATTTCTGTGTTTCTCCATTAATGTCACTTTTTCGTCGAACTTGAAATGATTATTTTTTAGGAATAGATCTAATTGATATAGGCCTATTAGAAAATATGTAACTTTGCAACTATTTAACTTGGATCGTTGTCTTAATTATCATATCCAGTTAACGTGTATGTACTGAATGATGCATATAGACTATGGGCCTATGTACGTAGGCACGTATGTATGTGAGACCCCACAGGAAATCCTCACGGACCCACACTAAAATTATTGAAAAAAGAAACATTAAAGAAAGTTCAAAACTAATCACTTTATATCACCATTTTTTCTCAGCAGCGACGGTGGCTCCAGAAATTTGCCGACAAGGGGTCTTGGTTGGCCGACGAGGGGGTGGGGAGGGGAGTTCGAACAAATTGCCGACTTCTAACGTTATTTGGATATGCAAATTATAATTTTTTAAATTCCCCTTCCCCGCACCCCCTACATCCACTTAAATCATCGGCCTTCCCTTAATCTTACCAATAATTACTTATCTCATACGCCACTGTTCAGACTGTAATCGTTCCGTTATGATACTTTTTGGTGTAATAATTTATATATTTTATGTCCTATGAAATAGTCTCCGAGTATAACCATTTCAAGAAGTTTGGATCTGACAAATCACCACTAGAGGGCTCACTTCTATCGTCAAAGACAGCAATCAGTTCTGGGGCATGTAGTTTGCATTGTGAACGGTCTGCAATCTGCAATTCTTTCTCGTACAATTCGGAAACTCATGAATGCAAGATGAGTAGTGAGAGAACCGACTCAAATGCCGTTTCAGAGAACGGTTTTGATTTGTTCATATTACAGACGACATACAAGGAATGTCAAATGCATCTTGGATGAATTTAAAAACTGTGTATTTGTATAGTACATTATAATCGTGTTTTTCGTTCATCATGAGAATATTTCCCGCACGATTAAAATCGTAACGGTTCTCTGGGTTTGGCCTACAGAAGCTCGTGCTTCGTACAGGTCATTCCATTCATATAAAAAGCCTTTTTAATGAAGAAAGTGTACCTCTCATTAGCCATACGGTATAGTAGCTTAGGTCCATACATAACTCCTGCTATATAAAATTTTTAAGATTGAAAAGTGTTAGTCTTGTGACATATGTCCACGTTTTAATTGGTATTCACTTGTTAATATTATTAATTTTAATTATATTATTTATATTTAAATAATGTATTGTTTAAGTATGAATTACTAGTCCGTGTTAAATTAATTTATTAAAATTGTATATTTAAATAATATAGTATAGGCATAGCCTATGCCTAAGATTTAGTGTGTGTAGGCCTAGTGTATGAAATTATTAATAAATATTATGAATAAAAAATAACGCAAAATGTGAAAGAATAAAGGAAGAAGGAAGAATAAGTAAGAAACTCGGAGCGGCTGAAATATTTTCCGAAAATATACAATAATAGTCAATATATCTGCATTACATTTTTGTAACGATTTTAGGCACTAATCATCAGAGGTCTTGGTGCCACAGCCTACACGTTTTATAATTCAACATCGAATCGGACCTTACATGATATCCAAAATCTATTTATATGAAATACAGAATAGTACTAGAAGTAAGTATAAATGTATGATCGTGAACATAATCATGCCGGGTTAAGCGGTAGTGAACAGAATAAAAGTAAACTAATTTGATAATTGGATGTTTGCTGATTGGTTGTAATTTTGTGTTTGAGTTAAAAAAAACATAGGCTCTCTACTGACGACGTAGACTTATATTGATCCTTATATACATCGATAATAGTATAAAGTGATAATTAGGCGTGTACCATCAATAAAGTACCGGCACAACTTATACGAAATAATAATCACCCTTCGATAATATTTCTATAATTATCCTCACATTACTTGAGATAGGTACCACCCGTAATCACCTAGAATCCATGGTATTACTATAATTCTCACATCTAGCAGAAAAATTGAATGACTGTAGTTTTGAAATGACAATCCTCTTGTTAAAGCAAACATGTATAATACATCCCATGTCTCGTTAGTAAATGTAATTACGGTACCTAATTAGCTAAGCATATTCAAATACTTAATATTGAGCTTATTCGACTGGTTCATCTCGTTGAGTATCATCATTCAATCGACTGGTTCGTAAAATAAACTTCGTTGACAACGGAAACGAACGTAAACCAGAGAGCGTTAATCAACGTTAAGTTATCCACGTGACCAAAACAAACATGGGCGATTGGTCAGTTTAGCAGCAATATTTGCGTTAATATAATTTAGATAAAATTTAAAAAAAATAAAAATTACAATATTTACCAACAATGAAGTCAAAAAAATAATTGGAATGTAGGCTAACAGAATTCAAACACTGGATGAAAACATTTTTTAAAGAAAAACCCATACTGCCACAATCCGAAGCAACCTTGATACGCAGCGTGTATCGCGGTAACTATGCAGCCATTTTGTTTTGTCAAATATTTACCAGTTATCTATTCGACTGGTCATATTCATTAAGTAGGATTTTACCAATGTGCAGGTAAAGGAATGGTTGAACGAAGAACGACCAATCGAATACGGCCATTGTGTTAAATAACATACGCCAGGAGATATATGTTTTCAGTTTGTGTAGGTGTGTGTGTGTGTCACGTTTTGGTGTTTTCTTATGTACGACATATCTCAAAAACGGCTACACAGACATAATTGAAATTTTTTTTAGGGAGTGTTAGGTATAACCCAATGAACAAATGATTAAATCTTGGTGACGGTCCGGAGTAGGGTGTGGATGTAAGAAATAATTAAAGTATTTTAGAGCAAACGTTCTAGACAAGATAATATTTCAAAAACTATATTCAACTGATATGAATGAATGTTTGGTCAAAGTTTAACCAAGTTACAAGGAAGACATTATTAAGTGTTGGTGACGATCCAAATTCAGGTGTGAATCTGAGGGTCATTTCCTAAGGTTCCAGACTTAAATATCTCTAAGAATAATCAATGAATCTAAATTTCTTTTTCAACAATAGTTTGTCATGTTTCGATGAACAAGTGTTTTAATTCTGGTGACCATCCGGAGTAGGATATGGATATAAGGACCATTCAAATGAAAACGTTTCAGACCAGATATTTGAAAAACTAATTAACTGATCTAAATGAAACTTTAGTGAAAGTTTAATCCAGTTACAAAGAAGAAATTTTATACTGTTGGAGACGATCAATGAGGGCCATTAGGTCCCAGAGCTGAATATCCTTAGAACTGATCAATGGTTCAAACTGACGCCTTCAAAAATAGCATGTCATGTTTAATGAAGAAGTGTTTTAATTTTGGACATCCGAAGTAGGGTGTGGATATGAGGACCATTTAAAAAACAGGTTTACTGTATATCGTAGGCAGAAACAATAGCTATAATGATAAATATTTAAATTAGTGCAATTACAGGAATGCTGTACAGCGTTTTATGTACTAACACTTTTTTCGGAACTGATTGGGAATTTTTAATGCATCTTTACATTTAAACATGTGACGCTAAAACCAAAACCCCATATTTATATTTGCATAATATTCCATTTCGACACAAATACATGGAATTTTTTTTTTTGTCAAGTTTAAAAGTAAAACGTTTCAGGTGTTACGCCAGAAGATGTAAGGAATTGGCAGGTGTACAACTGATACAATAAAAGGCGTTCGAAAAATTGAGTGATTAAATTTTGCTGTGGATATATGGACCATTCAAAGCAAATACGTCCCAAAGCAGATATCTCAAAACTAATTTGAATGAAACTTCCGTGAAAGTTTTAACCATGTTACAAGGAAGAAATTATGAAGTGTTCGTGACGATCCAAATAGGGTGTGTATTTGAGAGCCATTAGGTCCCAGACCTGAATGGATAAAAAGGACAATTAGCAGTACAGCTGTATCAATGGGTACCAGCAAACTGCTGGGGACTAACCTGCGGTGGACTAGTGTCCCGTCCAGGGGGAGTACAACTCTCATCCGCTTCACAATACAGAAACTGGGGATAAGCTCCAGCCCTATGAGCCCCAGTGGCTCGGAAAGGATTAGTAACAGAATAGTTTTATAAAGAAAGTGTTTAAATTTTGGTCACGATTCAAAGAATAGTGTGGATATGATGACCATTTAAATATTAAGTTTACCGTATTACCGAAGTCAGAAACAATATCTATATGATGAATATTTAAATTAGTGCAATTACAGTATGTACAGCGTTTTACTACTACTATTGTGTTTAACGTTAAATTAAAATAAGGTACTTCCACAGATTTAGAATGATATTTTCAAGAGAAAAAATTATTTTTAAAAATGAAATGAGAATGTTATAAATAAGGAATTACTAATGTTTTACTGTTCTTTTCCTTTTGCCTTGAATGTCTTTGTCATGTTTTTCCTGTAACTTCATATAGAAATTACTGACAGACAGTAAAAAAAAAAAAAAAAAAAAATGTACAGCGTTTTATATGTACTAACTTCAGTTTTTTTCCCCCCGGAACATTTGGGGAATATTTTTAATGCATCTTTACATTTTAACATGTAAAACTAAACACCAAATCCCTATATTTTTATTTCCATAACATTTCCATTTCAACACCAATACATTGCATGTATTTTGTTTGTTAGCTATAAGAGTAAAACGTGCCAGTATGTTAAGTCAGAACATGTAAGGGAATTGGCA
The DNA here is from genome assembly GCF_011630105.1 of Anneissia japonica. Classification (NCBI taxonomy): domain Eukaryota; kingdom Metazoa; phylum Echinodermata; class Crinoidea; order Comatulida; family Comatulidae; genus Anneissia; species Anneissia japonica. Next base: position 371,408 of record NW_022728550.1, on the reverse strand, counting down.
GGTGTACAACTGATACATTAAAAAGCCTTCGAAAAATGAAATGATTATATTTTGGTGTCGATAGATATATAGACCATTCAAAGGAAAACGTCGCACATCAGATATCTCAAAAACTAATCAACTCATCTAAATGATACTTTCGTATTAGTGTAATTTTTGTTTAAAGTAGATTGTGGTTGGTTGTTGGAAAGTAGGAACATATTATTGAGGAATTACTTTATAGAAAAAGATTGGCGATTGGCGGAGATAAGCTCTCTACATGGGCCACTGGCTGTCTCTTATACACATCTAGATGTGTATAAGAGAACACCAATACATTGCATGTATTTTGTTTGTTAGCTATAAGAGTAAAACGTGCCAGTATGTTAAGTCAGAACATGTAAGGGAATTGGCAGGTGTACAACTGATACATTAAAAAGCCTTCGAAAAATGAAATGATTATATTTTGGTGTCGATAGATATATAGACCATTCAAAGGAAAACGTCGCACATCAGATATCTCAAAAACTAATCAACTCATCTAAATGATACTTTCGTATTAGTGTAATTTTTGTTTAAAGTAGATTGTGGTTGGTTGTTGGAAAGTAGGAACATATTATTGAGGAATTACTTTATAGAAAAAGATTGGCGATTGGCGGAGATAAGCTCTCTACTCAGTGCTCTTGTTATTACTGTTATTGTCATCATTAATACCATTATCATTGTTGCTCAATCCGTCTGTTATTATTATTATTATTATTATTATTAACCTCATCATTATTCATATTGTTTTTTCGATGCTTACTCAAAACTATTGAGAAAAATTGTATTTGTAAATTAAATTATATAAATAATTTTTATAAAAAATACTATCATAGTTGGCCTATTGTATTTTGTTTAAAAAAGCGAATGTAGCTGTTCTATAATTGGGTGTAATATTCAATATAAATCAATTACTAACCCTCAAGCGCACAACAGTATCCTATACGTTTCCATAGCACCAGTCGATACAATAATAATATACTATAGATAATTTAAATTAATCAATATTGATTAAATTCTAATGATATCAAATTGTAGTTTCTTTAGTTTTCACTATTGGTTGTTTTGTTTTTTCGTGGTCAGTTTGTGAATGCAAGTTAAAATACCTTAATTGATTTGAACAATCCATTCACTGAGACACATTGATGCGTGAGTAGGCCTAAGTGGCAAGGATATCAATAACTGTATAATTCCTTGCTTAGAGACTTGCAGCAACGGTCGAGGACCAACTCCGAAAACCTACTCCGAAAACCTTCATGGCTATATAGTTATGATGTTGCTTATGTGTTTTATATTCTTATTGATTTCCTGTCATAACGGTAAAACTTCTTTTTTATGTTTTAAAATCGCTCTTTTAAGTTTATGTGAACTATTTTCATTTTATGGGTTTAGTTAGTCATAATTCATTAATATCTGAATTATAGTTGATACAAACGTTTGGGCGGCAATTTATAAAGTAGAGCTACTAAAACATTCAACAAGAGCGATATACGATATGCCTAGATCTATTTCTGAACAAACATTAAGAAATGTGTTAGGTTCCATCGTTTAGGAATAATATTATAGTTAACAACTACTCACTGTTTTTGAATTAGGTTTGTCACACTCTCTGTATAGGCTTCATCAGATTAGGTTTCTTTACAGTTAGGTGAAACTGCCATTCAACCAGTGAGTATTACTATCGTTTAATTATAATAAATTTCTCCATGGAACTTACACATTAGAAACCAAAGGAAACTATTTAATTAATCAAACTTGATAGGGTCGGTATTATTTGCCTCGGGTTTTGCGTGATGGACACCTGTGCTTTAAATAATTTAAATCATATTAAAAGATTACGTATACTGTAGCTTTATATTGTACAGTATTACACATTACGAGCGTCACGTGAATGCTTTCAGCCAATGGACAGGTCTCATGCGCTGAGCTGAAACAACAGGGAGATCTAACGAATGGGATGAAAACTATCAACCCAGAGGAGATAGATGGAGGGAACGTGTTGGTTGAATGTGACATGACCTTTGATCCTAATGATGGTAGGTGCTTGTTTGGTTATGAAATGATGTGTTACTAATTAGAGCTTCTTTAGATGCTTAAGACTATAGAAATCGATTTTTCACACAACATAAAGAAACATTATATAATTTATTAGCTTTTTAAAATACAATAACAGAGTACAGAGTACCGAATTAGTTCTGTTTTTTTTTCTCAATATGTGCATGGGCCACTGGGTTCAGTGGCATAGCTAGGTGCGAAAGGACCCCAGTGCAAGATTAATTGCCGGGCCCTTTGATGTGATAGGGGAATTCCCAAAGTTTTCAGAAGATTCATTGTAAGAATTGATTCTTTTACCCCCTACTCTTAAAAGCCTAGATTAGTAAGAAATACTAATATGATAATCGGGCTGTTCTAAACTAATCAAGAAAATTTAAGGCACATAAAATTAAACAATTGCAGTGGCGGATCAGGGAATTCGAAATAGATTGGCCAGGGAGGGATTTTCACAGGTAGAGAATGAAGACCACACCATCCATGGTTGAGGATGGGGCAAGAGAATATATGAATATAGCAACTCTAGATGGCCGGTAAGAGCACTCTCAGACTTATAATATAATGAATATTTCCTTTTTTCCCATATTTTTAATAATTTTGAAAACAAATAGGGGAGGGGGACCGGCCGGCTGGGTCCCCCTTGAATACACTACTGAATTGAAACCAACAAAGTAATCAGTAAATCAGTAATTACTCCTCTAAAAACCGAATATTATTGAGGGGCCCGCTGGCCGTTTTTTCTTCAAAATTAAGGTGGAAAATATTAAAATTATTATTTTTATGTCTATTTTTGAATGGGCTTCTAATATCAGTGGGCCCCAGTGCTTTGCACTGGCTGCACTGCCTGCTGTAGCTACGCAACTGGTTCAGTTGCCGTCTGTAGGACATGTAAATACATTGAAGGATTTTAATACAGAAAATGTATTTATTATTTTGTTTATTAAAACATGTTTAGGCAGGATAATGTTATACAGAACGAGATGTTGAAATTGCTAAATGTGTGGAATTTTTCGATTTTTGCAGAAATTTTGTTCCAAACTTTTGCTCCTGCGTTTTTTTTTTAGTGAGCATACATTTCTCATTATATACGGAGCAGTTGGAATTGGGATGGCGTTACGTGAATGGGAAATATTATTGCATAAGAGAGGAGGTGCAATATCTTTTATACCAAAATGACTGATTTGTTAACTTTATATAGGAATGTTCAGTAGGCTTATACCGAACGATTTTTGTTATATTCACAGGTATAACAGTCATACACCATGACAGTGAAGCACGGACACTGGTTCACGACGATTCATACGGAAACCAGGGATCTTTTGTACGGACAATTACTTACACGGGGTACACGAATGAGCAGATCAAACAATTGATTCAAAAATCAGCATCGTGTGAACAGTATTTGGAGGTTTTTATAATGTTATTCATTCATATTTTATCATTCAGATTTTTATTATTTTTCATACATGTCATAATGCCAGCTAGGTAAATTTACTGATTGCATTAAAACAAATATAAAGACATCATGTAGGGCAAATGAATGGTAACTGAATTTCAATTACGTGCAATTCAATATCTGTATTTTTGATGTCGGCTTTATTTGTATATCGTATTTTTGTATCTATTTCAAATTTTAAATATTAATGATTTTAAATCTAATTGTTTAATGTGCAATCTTGGAACCCATTAAAAATGGACTGGACTCTGGCCTAATGGGCGTTTCTGATGTTCATTAATTTTTACTTTTATTGTTCTCAAATCAGTTTTATATCTAATTTAAATCTAATTTTTTAGTGTGCAATCTTAGACCCCATTAAAAATGGGCTGGACTCCTGCCTAACGGGCGTTCCAGATGTTCATTAATTTTTAATTTTATTGTTCTCAATTCAGTTTCATTGTTTGTGTATTTTGAGCATCGAATAAATTAAATCAATCAATCAAGCAATCAATTAAAGCCTAAAATGTAAGGTCTTAAACTCAACTTGACTGACGTCAGCTTGAACGATGCAAATGTTTAGGATAAGATATTATTTAAATAGTTAAAAAAAGTTAAAAACCATTGAATAATTATTACCTGTATATACGATTTGTATATGTACCTCAGAGATAATAATAATAATGGTCGACTTATAGAGCTCATATCATAGAGACCTCTATGCGCTTAACATAAATAAGAATACAAATATAATGATACTTAACTAATCCTACTCCTTAACTAAGCATGGTTTGGCCGTTGGCTCCAAGGAGTTCATCCGCCCTTTCATACATCGGCATGACTGGTGGTCAATTCTAGACAAGGTACAATAACCATAAGAAATCTTTTAAGAAAGAAATATATAGCAAAGAACCCGAACTATCTAAATACATTTGGTCTTTAAAAGATAATAATATGGGATTCCACATTAAATGGAACATAATGGAATACTCGTCCATAAAGAACGCCGCCTACAGGCGTTGCAGCCTTTGTCTTGATGAGAAGATGTGCATCTTAAAAGCAAATAAAGCTAATCTGTTAAATAAAAGATCTGAACTAATATTGAAGGCTATGTGTAGTACAGAGTTATTATTCAGTCTACCTGAGGAGCGCATTAATCGTGAAACACCGTGTGTAGACGGTTGTGTTCTATTAATATTATAATATATCTGTCTCTTATACACATCTAGATGTGTATAAGAGACAGGATTTTTCCACTTCCTTAGAAATTTCCGGAGTGGGGTCCTCTGTGAGCTTCCGATAGTGAAGAGGATTGTTTTATATA
>NW_022728550.1:361394-366334 GCF_011630105.1 Anneissia japonica | reverse complement strand
AATAAAATATGTGCCTCAAAAAATGTGATTTTTGTAATCTTATCTTAGACATTTTTATATTTATACCTTTTGCATGTATATTACAATGTGTGCTTTGTTTTGTGAGTGTTGTTTGACGAGTTAATGATGATAATGATGATGATGAAGATGATGATGATGATAATGATGATGATGACGATGATGATGATGATGATGAAGATACTGATGAAGATGATGACGATTATGATGATAAAAACAATGATGATGGCGAAAACGATAGTAATGATTTTGTTTTATTTTAGGGATTGCACCCCCAGCACTGCGTTCGTGTGCTGAAGTAAAAGCGGCTGGTTTCACACAGACTGATTCTTATCTTCTTGATCCAGACGGTGATGGAGGTGAAAGTGCATTCTGGGCTTATTGTGACCTGGATGTCTATGAGGATGAGGGTAAGGCCTGTCTACTAAGATAAAGGAAAATTTCGTTCACAGGCCAAACATGTGAAAAATTCTTAAATGCTGCAAGATCTCATTGAACATCTTAATTACTTTGGTTTCTTCATTGGCTCCTATGACAAATTTTCGATGGCTATCTTCTGGCAAATTATGTAACTGAAATTCTCTAACATCATAAGATCTTAAAACATAACATCTTAAAGTCAGGCTCTGGAGGGAAAAAAAACAATTGATATGTTATACAACCGATTTTTCCAAAACACAAGCATAGGCCTATTTGACGAAAAAATCGGAAACAGTTATACAGATTTTTTCACTACCTGACTTCAACACATCGAAAACATCATTACATCTACCTAATAATGTAAATAAGAAAATACTGGAAAAAGTTAAAGACGATGAACAATTTTATCCATGAGACTGTAACATAAGATAAGAGGTTTGGTAGGCGAGACTTATTTCTATATACGAAATGTAAATTATTAATGCCGTATTCAACATATATCAATATTTAAGCGTAGAGATTATACTTGGATGTCCATTCCTTCCATGCTAGGCCTACATTTTTATGTCCACTTTTTTATTTCGTAATGATGCTCTAAAACTTTGTTATTTTATAATATTGAACTCATGGATATAAATGCCTTTCTGTGTCAATCAATGACCTTCAACATGCCTGATCTTTATGCGGGATTATTTAAAAAAAGTAAACCTACTGATTAATTATTTTAAAGGGTGTTTTTATCTTTAACTATAGTTTATGTGTGAGCCAATTTATCTGTGGTATCATAATATTGCAAACAAATTACTGAAATACTGACACACTGTACTTTCTGTATATCAAGTTGTTACCGTTGTATTTCACGATACTCCGTATCGGACGTATGTACATGGATATTCTGATCCCAAGTTCCAGCGAGTACTCACCTACCCTGCAACCGATACTCAGCTGCGCATGCTTACTGAAGATTCTAGCTACTGTCAACAGTATGTTGATGTAAGTTGCCGGTTCTCTTTGTGTTTTCATATTATTATATCGTGAAAAAAATGGGGAAACCGTAGGTTTATGTTCGTCCGTCAGACAGACAAAGCTACATCCCCTGCACCCCTACGTCGATCATGACTCGTCGGATGGAATAACAAAAAAAAATGTTCTAATTTTAAAAACCTGTGTCTAATAATAAGTTCTAAAACGCTCAGAACAGTTTATTCATTCTTGGTCTAATATTAAAATATGCTCAGTCAGCCTATAAGAGTTTGTATGTTGACAACACATAATATTGACTGTTAACCCGCCTATCACATTACTTTGCAGATTGATTGTTACCATAACGCATTTATCACAAGCTGCCATTGGATCTCAATTAATGGAAATGAAATACTAAATTGGGGAGGTGTGGCTAGTTATTCCCACGCGTGCCCATGTTCAATAGATGGTACGTTAAAAAACTTATTTTATGGTTTATGTGTACGTTACTGTCAATGTTACAGCATAGAGTTGACATGCACTATATTTTATTGTGTATTTCTAAGTCAAAAAAATTGATAACGATAAACACCCAATAAATGATGGTAATTGGTTCTTAATTATTTGTTTAGTGGTAGGCCTATCCATAAATCCACCCTGCTGCACTACTATACTAGGCGTTTTTTTCGTTTTGACTACTCGGCCAGTCTACTCTACGAACTAATGGAGCGTGACGCAACGCCAAGACGCTGTTTGCGTATTACAAACAAGAGCTGTTCTCGGATTAGGGCGACTGCGACGTAGGGAAAAGGGTTAGTCGACCATGGCAGGGTGGCCAAAGAATCCAGTGATCTGATTGGTCAATATTAGAGTAGTCGCCACTACGCCAAATTCGAAAATTCCAGTCAAAACGGATACCAATGGCGTATCTAGGAGTTTTGAAATGGGACTTCAGTAATATAATATGATATAATATGATATGATATAATATAAAATTATGTATTATACAATATAATATATGATATGATATATGCCTAATATAATATAGTTTTGCATCTTAAGGATCATGTTCTAGTAGCAGTTACTATTGCAATTGTGATGAGAATGACTCCACGTGGCGTGAAGACAAAGGCTACATCTTTAACAAGGAAGAACTACCAATGAAAGAGATTTTAATAGGGGACACAGACGACTCTTATGAAGAACTTTACTTCAGAGTAGGACCACTGGAATGTAAAGGTGTGAAATTGCCATTTTGAATAATAATCTTATTGTTTTTAATGTAGTTTGTGAGAATTTATCAGTGTCTTCTTTGAATGTTATTCCTTTAGTTGAATATGTATTTTATCTGTAATAAGTACTTTAAATTTCTATGTTTTTATATGTATATATCCATCGTGTTGGGATTCAATATTTCGACATTAATTATGTCATCATCAGGAATGAAAAAATTATCCATATTAGCAAGCTTATATGCACTAGTACCAAATGTGTTTAACCAATCAAAACATTACCTCTAGTAGGTGACATAGCAGTGATTTAAACAAAAGATCAAAGCACTCTTACTCTAATGATCAAAGCTATTATTATACTTTCTTATCTGAGATTAATCAGTGGACCTTTCGGTTTATTATTATAGCTAGTGTTGCTTTTCTTTTTGGTTCAATATTATAATTACATAATATTTAGGTGATGCACAGAGTACGATTACTCGTGGAAACTCGTGCTACAAAGTGATGACTGAAGCCGTTACGTGGCAAGAAGCTGCAAACTCATGCCAACGCATGAACGCACATCTAGTCACCATTGACGATGATGATGAACGCGTTTACCTGACCAAGTTAACGCAAGCACTCGTCCCTTTATCGTCGTTCTGGTCTGACGCTGAATGTTCACCTGTTTCCGCTGGTTTAAGTTTTAGTTGTGACGCTCTGATTGGTTATGTGTGCGAAGGTGATCGTGAGTATTGCTTTTTTTGCTAATAAATTGTATAGCTCCTCGTCTATATTCAAAATAATGAAACTATAAATTATATCAGAAGAGGAAACAAAATGAAAGTCAAATAAGCCATCATTTTCTGTTTTGGATTCTTTATAGGTGTCTCCAGGTTAAAAAAGTGGGGACTGATTTTTTAAACTAATACAGTATTATATTTCTGTGTTTCTCCATTAATGTCACTTTTTCGTCGAACTTGAAATGATTATTTTTTAGGAATAGATCTAATTGATATAGGCCTATTAGAAAATATGTAACTTTGCAACTATTTAACTAGGATCGTTGTCTTAATTATCATATTCAGTTAACGTGTATGTACTGAATGATGCATATAGACTATAGCCCTATGTACGTAGGCACGTATGTATGTGAGACCCCACAGGAAATCCTCACGGACCCACAGGAAATTTATTGAAAAAAAGATACATTAAAAAAAGTTCAAAACTAATCACTTTATATCACCATATTTTCTCAGCAGCGACGGTGGCTCCAGAAATTTGCCGATTAGGAGTCCGGCTTGGCCGACGAGGGGGGGGGGTGTGAGTTCGAACTAAGGGCCGACCTCTAACGTTATTTGGATAGGCAAAATATAATATTTTTAATCTTTGATCCGACGACCTCGTCGTTCCGTCGATCGGACAACGGGAGGAGCACTCCTGTCCGACGGAGGAATTCCCCTTCCTCCGCACCCCTTACATGCACTTAAATCCTCGGCCTTCACTTAATCTTACCAATAAATACTTCCCTCATACGCCACTGTTCAGACTGTAATCCTTCCGTTATGATACTTTTTGGTGTAATAATTTATATATTTTATGTCCTATGAAATAGTCTCCGAGTACAACCATTTCAAGAAGTTTGGATCTGACAAATCACCACTAGAGGGCTCACTTCTATCGTCAAAGACAGCAATCAGTTCTGGGGCATGTAGTTTGCATTGTGAACGGTCTGCAGTCTGCAATTCTTTCTCGTACAATTCGGAAACTCATGAATGCAAGATGAGTAGTGAAAGAACCGACTCAAATGCCGTTTCAGAGAACGGTTTTGATTTGTTCATATTAGAGACGACATACAAGGAATGTCAAATGCATCTTGGATGGATTTAAAAACTGTGTATTTGTATAAGTACATTATAATCGTGTTTTTCGTTCATCATTCAAGATTCAAGATTCTTTTATTGTCTGAAATAAAACTCAGAAATTGCAATCACTGGCAAGGTAACAGTTGTTAATATCATATAATAAATAAAGAAACAATTACAAAAATATAGAAACTATTTAGCACCAAACAATATCTAGTCAAGATGAACATACAAAGAAAATTAAATACAATTACACGTTAAACTTAAACTAAACTTAAACTTAAACACATAAACTTACTACTGTACTACTAATTAAAACTAAAAATTACCTATTAATATTGTTATTATAAAGGTGAATGGAGTTGGGAACAAAGGAGTTTCTATAACGGCAACGTGTGGTGGGTGGCACATTTAGACGGAAACCTGAGTTGTTAAAAGTAAATTCATTATGTAGTGGATGAGT
>NW_022728550.1:341993-359871 GCF_011630105.1 Anneissia japonica | reverse complement strand
CCCCTTCCTCCGCACCCCTTACATGCACTTAAATCCTCGGCCTTCACTTAATCTTACCAATAAATACTTCCCTCATACGCCATTGTTCAGACTGTAATCCTTCCGTTATGATACTTTTTGGTGTAATAATTTATATATTTTATGTCCTATTAAATAGTCTCCGAGTATAACCATTTCAAGAAGTTTGGATCTGACAAATCACCACTAGAGGGCTCACTTCTATCGTCAAAGACAGCAATCAGTTCTGGGGCATGTAGTTTGTATTGTGAACGGTCTGCAATCTGCAATTCTTTCTCGTACAATTCGGAAACTCATGAATGCAAGATGAGTAGTGAAAGAACCGACTCAAATGCCGTTTCAGAGAACGGTTTTGATTTGTTCATATTAGAGACGACATACAAGGAATGTCAAATGCATCTTGGATGAATTTAAAAACTGTGTATTTGTATAAGTACATTATAATCGTGTTTTTCGTTCATCATTCAAGATTCAAGATTCTTTTATTGTCTGAAATAAAACTCAGAAATTGCAATCACTGGCAAGGTAACAAGTGTTAATATCATATAATAAATAAAGAAACAATTACAAAAATATAGAAACTAATTAGCACCAAACAATATCTAGTCAAGATGAACATACAAAGAAAATTAAATACAATTACACGTTAAACATAAACTAAACTTAAACTTAAACACATTAAACTTACTACTGTACTACTAATTAAAACTACAAATTATCTATTAATATTGTTATTATAAAGGTGAATGGAGTTGGGAACAAAGGAGTTTCTATAACGGCAACGTTTGGTGGGTGGCACATTTAGACGGAAACCTGAGTTGTTAAAAGTAAATTCATTATGTAGTGGATGAGTTGTCGTTCATTATTTTCTTAAGTTTAGCTAGTGTGTATTTTTCATAAATATAATCTAAATGTATAATGTCGTCTTTAACAATTTTCTTAAGAGTCTTCCTGATGGAGTCTAATTTCTTTATATTTTGTTTAGTCAGGTTTTTATATGTACAGATTAAGCAGTAAGTTAAAACACTCTGTATTTTTGCATTGTAAAACAATGAGAACCCGCACGATTAAAATCGTAACGGTTCTGGGTTTGGCCTACAGAAGGTCGTGCTTACAGGTCCATCCATTCATATAAAAAGCCTTTTTAATGGAGAAAGTGTACCTCTCGTTAGCCATATAGTAGCCTAGGTCCATACATAACTCCGGCTATATAAAATTTATAAGATTGAAAAATGTTAATCTTGTGACACTATGTCCACGTTTTAATTGGTATTCATTTGTTAATATTATTAATTATAATTATATTATTTATATTTAAATAATGTATTGTTTAAGTATGAATTACTAGTCCGTGTTAAATTAATCTATTAAAATTGTATATTTAAATAATATAGTATAGGCATAGCCTATGCCTGAGATTTAGTGTGTGTAGGCCTAGTGTGAAATTATTAATAAATATTATGAATAAAAAATAACGCAAAATGTGAAAGAATATAGGAAGAAGGAAGAATAAGAAAGAGACTCGGAGCGGCTGAAATATTTTCCGAAAATATAAAATAATAGTTAATATGTCATTATTGCATTACATTTTTGTAACTATTTTTAGGCACTAATCATCAGAGGTCTTGGTGCCGCAGCCTACACGTTTCATAATTCAACATCGAATCGGACCTTACATGATATCCAAAATATCTTTATATGAAATACAGAATAGTTAACGTTTAGAAAACAAAATAAAACAAATGTATTACCTAGAAGCAAAGAACATTATCTTTGCTAGAAGTACGTATAAATGTAGTATGATCGTGAACATAATCATGCCGGGTTAAGCGGTAGTGAACAGAATAAAAGTAAACTAATTTGATACTTGGATGTTTGCTGATTGGTTGTAATTTTGTGTTTGAGATAAAAAAAAACATAGGCTCCCTACTGACGACGTAGACTTATATTGATCCTTATATACATCGATAATAGTATAAAGTAATAATTAGGCGTGTACCGTCAATAAAGTACCGGTACACAACTTATCCGAAATAATAATCACCCTTCGATAATATTTCTATAATTATCCTCACATTACTTGTGATAGGTACCACCCGTTATCACCTGTAGAATCCATGGTTGTACTATAATTCTCACATCTAGCAGAAACATTGAATGACTGTAGTATTGAAATGACAATGCTCTTGTTAAAACAAAGACGTATAATACATCACTTGTTAGTTAATGTAATTACCTTATATAAGCTAAGCATATTCACAAATACTTAATATGGGGCTTATTCGACTGGCTCATCTAGTTGACTACGATTTTTCGTTGAGTATTATCATTCAATAGACTGGTTCGTAAAATGACGGAACGGAAATAAACGTAAACCAGAGTGCGTTAATCAGCGTTAAGTTATCCACGTGACCAAAAAAAAAAACATGGCCGATTGGTCAGTTTAGCAGCAACATTTGCGTTAATATAATTTAGGTCAAATTTCAAAAAATAAAAATTACAATATTTACCAACATGTAGTCAAAAAATAATTGGATTGTAGGCTAACAGAATTCAAACACTGAATGAAAACATTTTTTTACGAAAAACCCATACTGCCACAATCCGAAGCAACCTTGATACTATCGTTATGGCTGCATAACGATAGTTATGCAGCCATTTTGTCTTGTCGAGCATTTACTAGTCTTCTATTCGACTGGTTGATTTTACCAATGTGCGGGTAAAGGAGTGGTTTAACGACGAACGACCATTCGAATACGGCCATTGTGTTCAATATTTATTACACCTTATTATCTCCGCCAAGAGATATATGTTTTCTGTTGTTTAAGTGTGTGTGTGTCACGTTTTGGTGTTTTCATGTGTGTGTGTGTGTTTTTTTTTGTATGTATTGTATTTTTTGTATCAACTCATGGTTGATATTCCGCCAATAAGATTATGGATAGAAGATGATTCGCCAAATTACGACATCTTGGATCTTGGAATTCGACATAGACAGGAGGGCAGGGGTGCAGACAGTAAATTTTACAGATAGGGGATCTACGCTACCTCAGCCCCATCCTTGGCTGGGGCTGAGGTAGGAAATTGTTGCACTTTTAGATCATCTGGAAATGACACTGTCAGATTCAAAATTTGAATGTAATATTCTGTTATTCCCCCATTTAATTTTAATGTTGTCAAATTTAGGGCTCCCTCCTGATTTGTTTAATTTATGCAATATCCAGGTAAAAGCAGTACAAGAGAAAACATGAAAACAAGATGTACACTACCTGAGGATTGCCACTATCAAGCGGCTCTCCTATACTAAACATCTTTACATAGAGAATACATAAGCAAAACTAATTTAAACGATTCTATCAGATCACAAAAAAAATATTTGAATTAAAATATAATGACAATCATAAAACAATTTACAGTGAACGAAGTCATGCTTGTCAAAGGTATTTCATTATAGCCAAGGTAAGACAAGAAAAATAATGAAATCATGAAAAGGTTTTTGCGGACCACATTTTTCGGGGACTTTGACTTGACGGACCCCCAATTATTTTTCGCTGACCCCTAAGCTTGTTGCTGATTGGTCCCAAAAAAAAAACGTACGATTTCAGGATACAAATGGCTCTCAGATCCATTGGTCCGGATCCGGAGCCCGGATTGGAAATCGTACGAATTTAATGTGAACAGTCCTATTCTTTACCACTGGACCCATTTTTCACGATTTTTTCTCCGGATTCCGGACCGGATCCGGGCTTGATGTGAACGTAGCTTAAACCAGAAACTGGTACACTAGGCCCCCAACATGGCGACGCGTCGGTGGCTTCACTTTTTTTCTGAACATGGCCGATGAGCAAAACCAGCTATTAAGTAGAGGTCAGTTATGCACGTGACCAAAAAATATGGCCGATTGGTCAGTTTAGCAACAACATTTGCGTTAATATAATTTAGATTAAATTTCAGAAAATAAAAATTATAATATTTACCCACATTGAAGTCAAAAAATAATTGTAGGCTAACAGAATTCAAAAACCGGATGAAAACATTTTTTTACGAAAAAAACCATACTGCCACATTCCGAAGCAGCCTTGATTACGTAGCGTGTATCGCGGTAACTATGCAGCCATTTTGTTTTGTGGAGTAGTATTTACCAGTTTTCTATTTTTGACTGGCCGTCTTCGTTAAGTAGGATTTTACCACTGCGCAGATGGGCGGGGTTTAACGAAGAACGACCAGTCGAATACGGCCATTTGTAAAATTACTAGACCTATGTAGCTCTATAATACGAAATAATGAAATATGAAGTCGACTAAATTTTCCTAAACTCAGTGATACTTGATGTATAAATTTGCATTATCTTTATAAAATTATTTATTCAACGAAGAGAGACAGACGTTTTAATGGTCTGGTTAGCTCTTCGGCAAGAGTCGAAGCACCTTGACTTGAAGCATTCTAGCATGTAAATGGTGGATTTCATTTTGATAAGTTGTTGATGATGAAGCAAGATGAGTAGGAGGGGGATTGGTGGTTTATTAGAGGGGTTCGTTTAAAAAGGGCGTAACCAAGCATAAATACCCTTGGCGTTGGATTTTGGATATTTCAGTACCGTACGGTATATACAGATATCATGGCCCTACAATATTGACAGATGACAGATTTCAGATAGCTTAGTATATGGGACCAACATAAATTGACAATTGCTCGTCTTATTCCAGGTTCCAATGCTAGCTGAGACAACTTCATTTCTAGGCTTGTCCTCATCGAAACACATTTTAGGCATTGTATAACTTCTGGCTTTTGAATGATAAAATGTTTTGTTGAATTGAATTGTATTGAATTATTGTAAAAGACTGAAGTTCAACAAGACCACAATCTGTACCTAAAATCCATTTAACTCGCCTTGAAATTTTAGCTAGCTAAGTACGGTAGGCCTGTATTAATATGGTTTTTAATATGTCGTAATGCAATCAGATCAATCAAATTCAGCTTTTCGCTGTCGATTTTAAATTAAGTACCCGAATAATAAAAAAAAAGAAAATAATGAATGAAACGACGAGTGTGCTAACACAATCGAATAAAGACATCAAATTTATTGCAGTTAAAAGAGAAAAAAAAAAGTCCTTCGAGCCGGATTTGAACCAGCGACCTAAGGATTACTAATTGAACACTACAGTCCTCCGCTCTACCAACTGAGCTATCGAAGGTCGATGACAGCTGATCGACAAATAACAAATGTATACAAGCTACCGGGTGCAACTATTAACTATACGTGATTATTGATATCAGAGGCACTGTCGAATGTTCCAGCTAAATTTCATGTTTCAATTAATTATAATTTAATTTTTAGTCAGGCATATATTTTATTATATAGAACGAAGGAAATTCATGAAAATTTAAGAAATTATTAAATACCAGATGCTAAAATCCAGTTGGCTTTGGAAGACCCCTCTATGCAAAATCGACCAGGCCAGAGTGTTTGCCGACAGCGATTTTTTTTTCCGTACGAAACATTTGCATGAAACTCCACTCGGGTCGTCTCGGATTGATTCGAATCGAGTTTGATATACGAACAAGAGCAGGCACTTCACAATGTCATGACGCTCGAGTATTCTATTACCTTTACTGTACTGTTGTTTATTTACCTACGGCAGGCCTATAAAATCTTACCGATTTTCGAGTCGAGTCAGTTGAGACAACCCGAGTGGAGTTTCATGCAAATATTTCGTACGGGAAAAAAAATCGCTTCCCGACATGGCTCAGCCAGCGGAGGGGGACATAAGAAATGTTATCAATTTAAAACAAGCCATGGGCCTAAAACAAACTGGAAAACGCACATAACATTTCAAAAAATACAAAATAGACTAAATATAATAGGTGACCTATTTTAAGCATGTATAACGGTAACGCCTGTTAGTTCAATCAAATCAACTTCCAATATACACAGGTCGAACGTTAAAATCCGAATGATGACATAATAATAAGCACAAAAGAGAAGCACGTTATAACATAGAGAAAATAGATAGGTCCACATTATGAATGGCCTGTGAGTCATCATCATCATCTCACCGATCATTATTAGGTTATTATCCTACTAATTATTATTAATTATTGTTAATATTATTATTATTAAAATCATTCTCATTTTTATTGTTATTATTAATGTTATCATCTAGGCCATATTATTTTATCATTATTAATTTATTATTATTAGTTTATTATTATCATTATCATTATTATTATTATTATTATTATTATTGTATTATTCTTGCCTTCGTTATTTTCGCCATTGACGTTGTCATATTCATATTCATTATTATTATTATTATTATTATTATTATTATTATTATTATTATTATTACGGTATTACAGTATTATTATTATTATTATTATTATTATTACTATTGTTGTTGTTGTTATCATCATCAATATTTTATCATTAATAATGTGACATGGAGCAACATGATCTGCATCAATATTTTGCTGACGAGGTAGCCGGTGTGGTACATTACAGAATGATGATCATATAGCCGAATGTTGATCATATAGCCGAATGTTGATCATAGCCGTGTTTCCATGGCAAAAGTAACCTTCTTGATTGAGGAAAACCTTCCTCACTAAATATATTTAGCTTACATACTCAATACTTGTAATAAGTAATATGACGATTATATGAATTTCTCGAACGCGTCTGTTAAGCAGGGGGATTCCCGCCGGCGAAGCCGCACCCTTCGCACCCCCCAGCCTATGCCCCTGATAGACTATTGATGAAGACTGCATCTATTGATGACGATCGCGTCTGATGATGACGATCGATCGTTCCCCGTTCCGGCCCCCATTTCGGACATATCTGAATCCGCCCCTGGATGATGACAAATGCTTCGGATACAATCATAATGGTGATCGCGTTATAACGGTCGCGTTGATAATGGCGATCGTGTAAGATGACGATCGCGTCCAACAGTGTTATTCGGCCCCCTTTCAGACATCTCTGGATCCGCCCCTGTCCAATGATGATGAAGATGTCTATTGATGACAATCGAGACTAATGATGACGGTGTCGAGTCTGACAATGACGATCACGTCCGAAAATGAAAATCGCGATTGGATTCTCGGTGAACATGTTTAGCAACACTTGAATTGTAAGCCTGTTCCGCATCATTGTTACTAGTTATTGGTGGGTTTATCAGTAAATCGCTTACCAATTGTTGATATGGAAAACACTGAAATCGACCCTTTGATATAAATGGCTCTTGGTCTACGGCCATGGTAGCCTATATACCAGTTACTAAACCATTGCCCCCTGCCAGAAAAAATTTAAACAAATTGTGGAAAATGTGAAGTCACAAGGCGGAACACATTAACAAAATAAAAAGTTATATACCTATATCAACACAATTTTTATTAAAACGAAAATACAAACTGGATTTGAATGAAAGATAATCGGCATAAATTGTTGGGGTATCAAAATATATATTTAAAAAGAACAATTAAAATTCATTATAGACTGTAATCCTATAATATTCCAGTATACTTTACATAATGACATTAGACCTGTACGCTTTTAATCGGTACATTCCCGTTGACTTTATGAAAAGTATATTTGAAGTTAAATACAAATGATGCATAGTTTTGATATATTAATAGGCCTAAATACACTTGAATTGTAAGTCTATGTTCCGCATCATTGTTGCTAGTTATTGGTGGGTTTATCAGTAAATCGCTTACCAATTGTTATGGAAATCACTGAAATCGGCAGTTTGATATAAATGGCTCTTGGTCTACGGCCATGGTAGCCTATATACCCGTTACTAGACCATTGCCCCCTACCAGAAAAAATTAAAACAAATTGTGGAAAATGTGAAGTCACAAGGCGGAACACATTAACAAAATAAAAAGTTACCGTATATGCCTATATCAACACCTTAATTTTTATTAAAACGAAAATACAAACTGGATTTGAATGAAAGATAATCGGCATAAATTGTTGGGGTATCAAAATATATATTTAAAAAGAACAATTAAAATTCATTATAGACTCTAATCCTATAATATTCCATTATATTTTACATAATATCATTAGACCTGTACGCTTTTAATCGGTACAATTCTGTTGACTTTAGGAAAAGTATATTTAAAGCAAATACAAACGATGCATAGTTTTGATATATTAATAGGGCTAAATACCACAATAAATTCCTGAAATAGGATTTCTTAAGTAGTTTGTTTTGTTTAAAAAATGTATCTCTGTCGCTATAGAAAATTGGTGCATACCTAATACGTAGTATATTTTTCTAATGAATGTTGTAGCGGATAGTAGTAGATGAAATTTTCTTTGGTAGAAAGCGGACTCTCGCTCTAACTTACTGAAAAAAGGAACAACATAACACTAAAAATGCAATATTTTTTTGAATATTTGATAAAACGTGTCTTTATAAATCTAGGCAAGAATAATTCTTTGGGTATAATTATAATCGCATGATCATTAACGTCTGATCATTATCCAATCATAGCTCTGCCAACATAGCCCGCGCATTCTAATCCTTTTACTGGATTGGTTTGTTTGTTGTGACTTGTTTACTTGCTAAGAATATTGCTCGGTTCAATCTTGTACAAGGAACTATTCGTTCTCTCCACACCATCGCCAACGATACCGTCTTTAAGATCATTGGCAATTTCCAATCCCCTGGAAGATCCGATTCCCACAAACTCACATCTAACAACATACATGAGAACGTCATAAGGCGCCTGCGTAAAGCGTCTGTAGAGGGCAGCATTCTGTAGGCCAAGGGATTCATCTGCCTTTAGCTTTGTTACTCCAGTTACGTCCATCCACTCTGATTCAAACTTTGCCGATTCTTCATCAGTTTTTGGTCCCTGAATAAAAAAAAACAAAAAAAAAACTTTGTACAAAAAGAGTTTGTATGGAAATGTTGTGTTTTAATTGGGTAATATTCCAGTTACTTCTCTGCAAATGCATGGACGTTAAACTGTTGGTTACGGTATCTATGAGTACCGGTACATTGATAGGTCTTTGTACACGTTAAAACAAGTGACCTCAAAGATGATCTTCAATCGAGAAAACGGAGGTTGATCAGCCATACCTACCTTAAAGCTTGACAATAAAAATACGGAGTCAGTGCTTTTTGGTAAGGCAGGGGCAATGGGCGACCCTTCCATTGTAGCTACCTCCGTATATCCACCTGTGGTCAATAAAAGGAAAAAAACCTGATAAATACTTTTTTACGTCACTCCAATTTAATCAACAGGAATCCCCCTGTATTAATTCATCTTGGAAGAGTTACGCGAGTGTCCCGAGCGACGTTGCCACCAAGGACTAGGCCTATGTTACAAATTAATAATAATACTGTAACCAGTGGGTTTTCGGTGATACACAAAGGATCCACCATTGCATGATTAAAAGAGCTTGAACGTCCACAGGGCCAAAATCCAGTTTTTGTAATACACTATGCTTCCTATCCTCCTGACGCGGATTTTTTCCAACATAGGGCCTACGCCATCTGAAGCATAGGCCTACTTTGACATTTAGTAGTCGATGTAGTTTGTAGATATTTTTCAGAAAAATTCGTCGAGTTGAACGTGTATCTAAATTGCATGCAGACTCCATGGCAAAACTCACCTGGATAATTGACTTGCAGACCTGGAGGACCATGACCTTCAACCAGAGCCTTTATCAACTCGGGAGATGGTTCGCAAAAGTCTTTGGTGATTCGCTCCTGTGTGCCCTCAAAGAACGAATAATTAACGTACGGAAAACGTCCTGTGGATAAAATCGTAAAATGTTAGTTATCTACATAGCTAAACATTTTCTTATTTCTAATTTTCAATATTGATGCTCATATCGATGGGGGCCATAGACACAAGTGTGTACAGTCATTGACCACATATGGGCGTCGACCGGTGGGAACAGGGGGTAACGTCCCCCCCCCCACTTTTCAAAGTAGGGGACATCATATTAATTGTCTCCCCGACTTTAAATTGGAAGTGTGTAAACCTATTAGGCCAACATTTTTACAAACTTAAAAGTGCACAATTTCTACTAAAAACGATCTATTCCTTTTGTATATTATTAAGACCATTATAACAGCCTATAGTGTTTAATACGGTATTATCTACATACATAGGCTACGGTAGATTCTTGTTTTTCCCAATTTCAACAAATTATAGTTAGTCAATTTAATTTTATATAGCCGTTATTAAACAATAATTATACAGCCTTTGACATAGGTCTTTCTATTTCGACTTATTTAAGTTTATAAAATCCGATGTTACGTTGTCGCAAAATCGTCATAACGTCATGATAATGATAAATTAAGTAAATCACATTTATGTTTATGAAATAAAAATGCTAACTAATATTCTGTGTGTTTCCTATCTCCTTAGTCCTGTTTGATCGTAAATTAGACGGTAGTATTTCCACTCACAATACTGTAGTCGCAATAGGCCTAATACTTGCAAAAAGTGGAATTAAAAGAGGAGAAAAGGAAAAACATCTTGATTGATTTTAAAAGTATGTATACATGCAAACAGACTAAATTAGAGTGACAAATGTTTTAAGTTTACTGTATCTTATTTGTTTTTCATGCTTCGAAGACGTCACAAGCTAATCAGTAGATAATAAATCATTATTTTTCGCACAAAATACATAAGCGGGCATGATTATGTTTCTCAGAATAAATTTAAAAAAAAAAGTTTTAATGATCCGTACCGTATTCAGTGGCAGATTCAATTAGGGAGCCCAGCTGGCCCACCCTCCATATTTTTTTTCTAAAATTTTAAAGTGGAGAGAAAAGAAAATTATATTCAAATTTAAATCTGAGAATGCCATTTCCGACTAACTAGCAATGATCATAAAATAATGGACTACACTCCACCGATAAAGTCCCTCCATGGGCCCTCTAATTCGAATTCCTGGATCCGCCACTGTATTTTGAAAATGTGTGGAAGTAAATGTTATTTGCATTCGATCCTTAACTTAATTATATATCCGACTTATAAAAGGCCATAAACGCCAGAGCGTCGCCCCCGACCCCACCGGGAGCCCTGACTTCTTTATTTTGCAATTCGTCCCCCCACTTTCAACCACGGATCGACGCTCTTGATTGACCATAAGTGCACGCTATCATTTAGGCAAGAATAATTCTTTTTGTATAATGTAATCGCATGTGTATATCATTATCATCTCTTCTTCAGCATTGTGAGTTTGAGGTGAGGCATGTTAATCATCAGGCATGGTCTCCCGACGCATGTAATCAATAATTCGGCGCATAATTTGGCAAATCTCAATACAAGTACTGTGTATGACGATACAAGCACAGAGATTTAGAATTTAGCTATTGCTAATTTTATTCCAAATAAATCGCGTTTGAATAACCATACAGGTGCCAAAATGCAAATGAGGCCAAATTGTGTTCTCCTGTAAGTATGAAAGTAACTCGAAGAAAGTAGGGCCTATAAAACCTTTCAATGACATGTAGTGAAAAATCTGTTTCTCCATACAGGATATAAACGGAAATTAGTTTCACCCGGCTACAATCGTGTTTACAGTCTTTATCATAATAGGAGTCTGATAATATCAACAACGACTAATAAGTTTCGATTCAAAAGCAATGTCAATGCACTTTCACAGGACACGATTACTGATTCAATGGAGGATTAAAGAGTACCGGTACGGTAGGCCATCCATACGATAAAAGAGAACAATCATAATCATCAGTACAGCACATTGTTCGTTTTTAAGTGTTTATAAAGCTCGTTCCCTTTTTATCACCAGCAAACCCCCCAAAAAATCTTAAGGCTATACTCACCTTAAAAGGACTGTTCATAACGTGTGAATGACTGTACCATTTCCCTTCTAGCCGTCAATCATAGCATGTTATATTTTATAATATTATATTGCTCCGTTTTTTATGTTATCGATGTTCATATCTCAAACTGTTGGTCGCACCCTCTTCCTGTGCCTATGCTTTACCAGGTGATTTTTCTAACTTTTTCATAAGATAACGTTCACCGGAAAGGAGGTCACCCTACTTTGTGGCTTGGCGCGTAACCTCCGGCAATTTGGTGCTTCTGTACATTTAATATCATTAATGTCTTAAAATGGAACATCCATGATTGGCTTATGCAGTGCTGCAGTCCCTCCAGCAGACGCACGCACTCGCACACACGCTAACTTTTTGGAAGTTAGGCCTACATTCGCCTATCCTAATCTTATGAAAATTCATTACGTTTTATGTTTGAACATACGCACACCCAGTTGTACAAGAATAATTTATTTCTGTATTTTTAATTTTTAATTTTTTTTTTCTGTATAGATACGTTACAGGTCTATGCATGGTTTTAATTGAATATTTATCTATTACGATCGTTAAATTAAACGACTAAAACAACCAACTGGCAAAAATATGTGGAGTAACCTCGTCGAAGTACGGTAGTTTATGGCAATAGGCCCAATGTATCTCTGAAAACGACAGTGTTCTTTGTTGTCAAATTACTGAAGGGAATATTATTAGTCTGAGTTATGCCATGGAATAACATTGTCTGACAGATTATGGCATGCGTCCAGCACGATGTAACGTCAAATTTCCTCCATGGTGAAACCATGCAAAATGAAACACAATAATAACTCATGCATATGATAATCTAATATTGAAGTAAATATAAAATATAATGGAAAATGCAAGCATAATTGATAAGCAAAATGAAATGAAATGGAAGAGACTCTTTATTTATCTACACTGATTTTGTTTCGCAAATTCAGAGAAAACATCATCGCCTGACATGACAACGATAATAAGTAGGCCATTTGTGTATGCACGCAATTATTCTGTCTTACATCCTAATCACGGCCAGGTATCGTTGGAGGTATGTTGACCCGGCGCAACGATTCACAGATGTGTCCTAGTCAATTGTTACCTGGTTTACATCTCCCTAATTACTATAGGTTTTACCTTTACACAATGCTAAATAAATAATATCGTTTGCTACCTTCAGGATTCAAATTAGTGTGCAGTTGAGCACTGACGAAATGGTCAAGCGTTTTCACGAAATGGCCAAGATGACTCCAGCCTTTTAGGAAAGATTCCATATTCGGCGGCGGCGTAATCTTCTCGTAAAAATTAAACACTACATTCACTTCCTTCGTCGCCATTATTTGTTTTCAATCTAAAACGTTTCTGCAAAGATATCAGTTGGTATTGGAGTATGTTTAAAGAACATATATATCCGATGCGAGTATTCGGTAGAGTGACGAGCGAGGGTGTCAGCTCTCTGTTCTGCATACATGAGCGCATGCTCGCTTTAAGCTGGTCCCTTGAGAAAACAACTGAAAATCTAAAAAAAATTTCAACAAAGAAACAGTACAAGCATACTGGAAACAAGCCAAAGAGTTAATAAAATGATAAATCAGTAAATTTAACTCTATTTTTGTAAACGTAATTAAATCAAGTTTGCATATTCAATTCTGTCCTGGTGCATGTTTCAATCTCCTTTAGCAAAGGTTTTATTTTTGTTTAATTACCATTAAATGGAACGACTTCCAATTATCTTACCGGTACCGGATGGATTCACCGGTATCTTATCAAAATAGTCACTGTCTCAACTCTTGCCATTTTTTTACGCAAACTTTTATCGAAAATGGTCACTTAATTGAAAAATTTGTTAATGTGACTCATTTCATTATTTGCATAACCACAGAAAACGTGCAGATTATAGTATTGATCTAAGGAAAACGAATTCCCCTCAACCAAACGAATCTAACATGTTACTAAGTGTAATATATAAATGGAACTTACAGCTACTTTCATTATTATCATTGTCACAATCTTCATATTCAAGATTCGATTTATTTTCCTTCTTAATAATAAAAGTAGGCCTACATTCCATGACACTGAAATAAGACACACAATTTATAGGCTTACGACAGTATAGAGATATTAAACACACTACAGCACATACAGTAAATCACGAATTGTGGTTATTTTTTGAGCTATATTAATTCAATCTTCAATATTCTGAAAATGCATACACAGCAGCAACAAGGCTGAATTGCGTATAATGTACAAGATTAATAGCCTATACACAGCAGAAAATTGACAACAAAAAATACATAAATTGTCATAAAATCTGAAGGAAAAAATTGAAAAATCTTTAAAAAGCAATACGTCAAAATGCGAGGAAACAGTTGAAGGAGAGAGCATTGTAATTAATAAGGTAAATAATAATAAAAATTTAAAAAAAATAAAAAAACCCCGGACAATAAAGGAAGGGAGAAGAACACCCAGACAAAGGAAATGACACTGCAAGTTTAATTTTAATTTGTTATATCATGGAAGAAAGAAACAAATCGGCCATGAATGGGCGATCATGCGCATTATTGTTCAATGTCATTCGAGACCCTTTACAACACAAAACTGTAAATAAGTAGGCCTATAAGACCGAACCCACATACGCCAACGATCATTTATTAACGAAGGCACAATATTGTTGTTGAAACGTATGCGAATGTATGCTGCGCAGTAGATTGCTTCCGAAGGCGTGGTGGTATCATCACTAAGGTTGATCACCTAATCCTATTATACATATTATACAGGCTAATTTGTAATCGTCGCATTTCCGTAACAATTTAGCACATGTTGTGTTGAATTCTAGGGTCGCAATAACGACAGCCTGAATTGATCGGTAATAAACAAAAACACACTTTTTCGCGTACGTTTAAAAAACAAGCTCAACTACATTGACCGTGATTTTTATTTTGGTGGAGTAGGGGACGACTAGGGGGAGCGAGTATTTATTTTGGGGATCACCTTCACCCGCCCACCTCTAGATACACCACTGTTAGCCTATATTTAAACAAGCCTAACTACTTGACCGTGATTTTTTTTGTGGGGAGGACGACTAGGGGCAGCGAGTATATTTTTGTGCCGGGTTTCCCCATTACCCGCGCGCACACCCTAGATACGCCACTGCTGTTAGCCTATATTAAACCACAGATCTATTAAACAATACAAAAATTCCATTGAATTTAGGATTTGAAACATATATTGTAACTTAGTTAACAAGGGCCCTTTGTAATTTTTTAAAATATATTTTGTTGAATACAGTCAGTGATTTGACCGGGGAGAGGTGGGATTGCAGGTCTCCCCTGTTGGTACCCATTGATTGGGGTTTGCTGGAACTGGACCGCCGGATTTGGCCGGTCTGTTTTTGTAGAGGTGCCTGGTTGGAGTCCGGGACCAGTTCCCCTTTGTTTTTTGTTGAATAAATAAAATGATGATACCTCTGGACATGAAAATTAACAAAACAAATAGAATAGCGCCACCACTGGTTAAACAACGCCTAACTAAAGATGGCAGCGCCCATGGACCTAGCAACAGCCGCTGCTACTGGCGATAAAATTGTACACAAAAGCTTTTTTTCAATCTCTATATCTATATACCATGTAATTTGAGTACGAACTATGAATGTGGAGCTTCACAAGTGAATGATAGGCTAGTTTAGGCTTAGCCAAGGCCTAGAATATTATATAGTCTAATTCCTTAGGCCTAGGCCCTAGTATTAGGCCAGGCTATTATTTACAGTATTGGCTGAGCCTTAAATATATACCCTAGCCTACTAAATAGAACCTAAACTATAGGCGTAGGTAGCCCTACACCACTGGTCTGGTAGTACTACTTTATAAACATATATTTCCATGGTGGAGGTGAAATAACTATTTTTTATGTGGTGGTAGGGACTAGCCTAGGCCTAGCATGGGCCTACTACTACTAGCCTAGGCCCTAGTCCTGTCTAGACACTACTAGTAGTAGTAGTGTAGCCTAGTAGTAGTAGGCCTACTCTACTTAGCTAGACTAGGCCTAGAGACACTGTGGTCTTTATTACAATGCAAGTAAATAGTGCTAATAGCTAGGCCTCTTCTTAGAATAAATACAAATGGAGATAATTAAGTTTAAATCATCGATGTAAAAGAATGTTTTATTGGTCTGTATTAATTATTATGCTGTGCATTCTCCCATAGTCCTATATACTTTACTATTATTTATTAATAAAAATAATTAATTTAACCAACATGAATATTGCCTTAGTACAATAAGGAAATCACATTTTATTCAGATTTTTTTTAGATATATTAAAAAGAAATATATTTTCATTCTACAGCTTGTTCAAAATCTAATTGAAAGAGGAGCCAACATAAATGGTCGATCCAAGGACGGATTTTCTCCCTTGTGCAATGCTGCCTTCTGGGGCTATAGTGATATTGTTGAGTGTTTATTGTTGAATGGGTAAGATATGCCTAAGGGGTTAAATGGTTTTACTGTTTTATTTTTGTTTCTAGTTTTAGATTTAACTCGAAAAAGAAGACTGTGAGGTACTGGGGTGGGTCCAGATATTTGCAGGAGGGGGTGCAGAAAGAAGGGAACTCTTGTATAAATAACATAAGTTTAAATGACCTTGGGAACCATCTACTGTCTTGTCACCCTGCCATCTTTCGAGAGACTTAAAGCCAACAATAATAGTAGCCTGAAAGTTATTCTCATAATTAACCCCCAACCTTAAGGAAGAAAAGCTGCTGACTATTTACTTAACATCTGTATTTGTATATTTAAATAATCATTCTGTGAAGCCTAGTACCAAATGCTGCAAGTTTCGCCATATGCAACTGAATATTCTGAAGCATAGTATTGAATACCTGTACTGCTACGTCTTTAACTGTAATTATAGAAAGACCTTTGCAAATGAAAGTCAAACTAACTTTTAAATAAAGAACATGAGCCAATAATAGTTTTGTTTATCTATTAGAGCATGCAAGATAGTAAAGAATATGGTAAAAAATTGATTATACGATACATACTCAAATGATGTGATGGAGACATTGTTCGTCACATATTGACTTATTTTACTGATTACCATGATGAGTTTATAATATTTTTATTCCATTATTTAGTGAACATATACAGTACACATTTGTATCAGCCGAAATCACTGAAGTAGAATGTTCCACTTACCTATACTCTGCTGCTCCTTTCACTGTACTACACTAACAATTTGAATATTGAATTCTTACATGTGTTGCTTTTGTAGGATGACAAGTCCTCGTCCAATATTTTGTAGACTCGTGTTGTAAAAATTTTTTTTTTTAAATATGCCAATAATGGTAATTTTAGGATAAAATAAATAAATAAAATATAGATAAATGAATAAATAAAATATAGATAAATTTTTGTTAAAATTTTGAATAGGGCAAATGTGAACCAGTGCAATGGTGGAACGAGGTGGACGGCTTGCCACTGCGCTGCATTCCAAGACCACGGTCGAGTGATTATGAAACTGATGCCTTTTCAACCAGACCTCACTCTGAAGGATAGCAAAGGAAGGTACAGTACATTACACCTGTACATTATACCATACTAATAATTTACATGACCATGTGGAACTTGCTGCATCTTTGTATGTTTTTTTTTGTGTGGCTTCTCTATTCCATTTTAAAAATGGATATATACATAATGAAATGGGTATGTATAAGCATGATTATATCCCATCCTCCAGTTGACCGCAAAGGCATTGTGATTTCTTTTTAACGTGTCTGACGTCACAATTTTGATAAAGCACTATTACTGCACATGGCCAATCTAGTCAGAGATCTATATGATACGGCCTCTTCTGTGCATTACTTTCAGCTTGCTGGATCTCAAATGAGAAACTTTTATACTTTGTGGTCAAGTGGTTATGTCATTCTCCATGTATGCGAATGGTCCCGATGGAGGCCGAGTTTTTTTCTTTTTTTGTCAGAAGCCTCTTCTGTTACAATTCAATATATATAATTATATATATATATATATATATATATATGTATATA
>NW_022728550.1:340326-341987 GCF_011630105.1 Anneissia japonica | reverse complement strand
TATGTATATATGTGTATGTATGTATGCATGTATATATATATGTACAGTATCCCTTCCAGATAATACAGCATTTACAATATTGTAAAATACAATAAAATATGTTTTCTGATGACACTTTAAAATTAACATAACATGCAATACATTTTTGTAAAATCCAAAACATATTTAACCATAAATATTTAAAAATATGAGAGTCTAAACATCAACTGCTGCACCAACCTCTCCCACTCTTACGTTGCTAGCACAGTACATTGATATCTAACCTGTCTTTTATTCACAGGACTGCTGTTGACTTTGCTTCAGCCTTAGATACTATCTGGCCTTTCTTTGCAAACGAAGGATGTAAACGCACACAAAAACAGCAACTTATTGAAATGGATATCATTAGAAAGGTGAAAATGAGTAAAAATATTTTATTACCGAATTAAATTGGTGGCAAATAATATTGATAGTAATATCTTATTAAATTGTGTGTACTAAGTGCGAGGAAAATAAAATTCAATTTATAAGCAGGGGCAGTTACAGTTAGGCTGTACAAAATGGTACGCCTAAATTTTCTTGTGGCTGAATTTGTATTGAAACTTCTGTCTACTTTTCCTTAAATCCTGGGAAAATTCAGCTTTCATTGCAAATCAGATTAGCTGGTGACTGTTGCAAATAACAGAATATATCGAACATTTAATATCTTTTCACTTTCATCATAAATTATCTCATTTCTTTTTCTTACAATAAATAACATGTGTAGGTGAAGCAGAGTGACCCAACCATACCCACATCAGATTACACACATTTTTCACGACCTGGTTCTGCGTATGTCATGAAAGGACAGTCTTTAAGAGGCGACTCAAACTGGAGTGAAGATAGGAATCGTGTAAGTATACCTTGTGAAACAGCAGCCACATCCCTGCCAAATTAAAGAGCCACCACGTCAGCTACAGGCCTACCCCTTGTGAAACAGCATCCACATCCCTGCCAAATTAAAGAGCCACCACGTCAGCTACAGGCCTACCCCTGTGAAACAGCAACCACATCCCCACCAAATTAAAGAGCCACCACGTCAGCTACAGGCCTACCCCTTGTGAAACAGCAGCCACATCCCTGCCAAATTAAAGAGCCACCACGTCAGCTACAGGCCTACCCCTGTGAAACAGCAACCACATCCCTGCCAAATTAAAGAGCCACCACGTCAGCTACAGGCCTACCCCTTGTGAAACAGCAGCCACATCCCTGCAAAATTAAAGAGCCACCACGTCAGCTACAGGCCTACCCCTTGTGAAACAGCAGCCACATCCCTGCAAAATTAAAGAGCCACCACGTCAGCTACAGGCCTACCCCTTGTGAAACAGCAGCCACATCCCTGCAAAATTAAAGAGCCACCACGTCAGCTACAGGCCTACCCCTTGTGAAACAGCAGCCACATCCCTGCAAAATTAAAGAGCCACCACGTCAGCTACAGGCCTACCCCTTGTGAAACAGCAGCCACATCCCTGCAAAATTAAAGAGCCACCACGTCAGCTACAGGCCTACCCCTTGTGAAACAGCAGCCACATCCCTGCAAAATTAAAGAGCCACCACGTCAGCTACAGGCCTACCCCTTGTGAAACAGCAGCCACATCCCTGCAAAATTAAAGAGCCACCACGTCAGCTACAGGCCTACCCCT
>NW_022728550.1:301082-338925 GCF_011630105.1 Anneissia japonica | reverse complement strand
GGGGAAATAGCCCAGAATATTAGGAGAAAAATAAGCAAAATTCACATAATAACAATGGTTATGCTAAGGAACACAAGGGACGGATCCAGAATTTTTCAAACATGGGATGGTGCACAGCAGTTTCAGAATACACACATCATGATATGCTTTAAAATTTAGTAGCAAAACGAGGAATGTGGTCCCCTGTCCCTTACTGGATCCTTGCCTGAACACAACTCCATTAAGTGTAAAAAAGTGAAATAATAAATATTAATACTGAGGGGGAGAATGATGTAGTAACACGCAAACTGAGCTACATTAATAATGTATATCATGTTTTAATTTTAAGCTGCAAGTTTATTTTAAATTTTAATGCCATCATGGAAGAAAGCATTGCCCCTGAATGGGCTACAGTAAACAGTACACTATATTGAAAGAAAATGGAACATTAATTGCTCTTGTTTCAATTTTAATCATTACTGTATCATAATAAAAGCTAGTTTTTGAAACTAGTAAAAACTATTGGTGTTTATGTACTGACTATAGTATATCTGTACAGTTATTTCTGGAAAAAAAAACCCCAACATTTTTCCCCCAAATGATTATATTATGATATTATCTTTTTAAACATTATACATCTGATAGAAAACACCCAATACAATGAATACACACACCAGGTGAGTACAATAACACCAGGTGAGTACAGTTCCATGAGAATGCAATAGTACCCTCATGTGGTAAGAAAAGTTATAAATATGCACGACGGATTCAGTATGTGACTGGCAAGAGTCAATCATACTGACAGCCTTAATTATGATAGGGAGGTAGTGTAGTTTTAGTGCCAAGCACATTGTATCAAAGTAAAGAAGGGAGCTGATTTAAGGATGCTTTCAAATATCAAAGGAGCTGCTAAAAACAAGCATCGAGACTGGCCAGCCATTCAGTCTTCCTTCTCCTCCACTTCCACATAGCAGCTTCCAAGTGGGGGCTCTGTAAGAGGAAGTGGTGAATGCAACGGGCTCCGACGTCCACATGTCTGTTGATGCGATGCCCAATCCTTGCGCTGACAAAAGCTACTGCAGTAGCTGACTTGGTGACAACCGGTACATTCACTCATGGCTTCTCGACCACAGTTTACGCATGTCTGAAATTGAGATTAGAAAGTTAGAATTTCATCTTTTTTTAAAAGTTTTTATTAGGATACTAAAAAAGCAGGGTAAGCCAGATTTAAATAGTGTTTCCAATAAAAAGTTCACTTAAAAGTCATATGTCTGTAAACAAACGGCAAAAGATTTACATTACAAATTAGAACATTGGTATGAAAGAAATATCAAAAGTACTTTAACATAGAACATACACATAACAGAAAGCAATATTCTAGATCACCATCATATTTACATGGATTCTACAAAAAACTAATGAATTTAAAGGTAAATTGATGTAAAGAAATCACATAATAAATATATAATTCACCACCATCACATACAATACAACACTTTGTTTTTCTCTTTTGTGGTACAACACTTTATTTATTGTTATTGTTACTATCAATTACCGTACTCATTCCAAAGCACATGATTTTATTTATTTTGATGTGTCTTGATGTTTTGTTTTGTTTTTTTTATATACTCTCCATTTTTGGAGGCAATCTATTGAAATTGAAATTATAAATATGATGTATGAGATGGTGCACAATCATATAACTTTATATAATTCCCCATCACATACAACACTATAAATATGATGTATGTGATGGTGCACAATCATATAACTTTATATAATTCCCCATCACATACAACACTATAAATATGATGCTTGTGATGGTGCGGAATTATATACCTTTATATTATTCCCCCCACCACCACCACATCATATTTATACAAAGTTAATGGTGGTGACAATTCGCATAAAAACAATTCCTTTCTTTATACAGTCAACCCTATTTAAAATTCCAACAATTGGAGCTGAGATGACAGGAATTTTTCTGCCGACTAAAACGACTCCAGTCCCTAAGTCTCATGGTCAGTCTAGCATTATTGTTTACATCCTATTAAATAACTGTACATCCTCTTGTGTGTGGAGTTTATAGCAATCATAATCCAAAAAGAGCTCTTCCTAGGAATGTAAACATAAAAGTTTTTTTTTTTTTTCCTGAAAGTTAGCAATACTTAAATGATTTTTAAGTGTTTAAAATTTAGCATTGTGCATTTGTTATTGAAAGCAATTAGAGTAATATCCTGTCTATAATTATATTTGTCATAGGTCTCTTAATCTTCGCTTACATGTACTCAAGCCTGTAGACACCTAGCCTTTTTTCCCTTAATGCTGTATTTGAAAAGTGAGTGCTTAATGGAATGGGGTTAAGGATAAATTGGAAGCATAATTCTATAACATCAAATATTAATGATTTATTTATGACCTATCTACATTTTTACTACATTATTATATATATATTATATATATTGCTACTGTTGAGGGATGTGGCTACAGTTTCACATGGGTAGGGCAATACTCATAATTAAATTTCTTCATAAAAAACTATTAATATCATGAATACAAAAAATTATTAAATATTAAAATAAATATTTAATATTTAATATTTATTTTTTATATTTAAATACTTAATTATTAATATTAAATCATATAATATAGGTCAACATCTGTTTTAATTTTGAATACAAATTATTATTATTATTATTATTATTATTATTAATTATTATTATTATTTTTCATCACTACCAGACGGTAGCTCTATGGTTGTACATTTTCAATGACCCAGGATACATAACCCCATGGATTAAGTAGCATAAATTATACATCTACTCAAACATTGATACTGTAACATCCTTATAAGGAGTTGGTGCTGTCTTGGAATCTGTCATTGAAACACACTATTCAGATCGACTATCAACAGAGTAATCGACCATGTGTGGGGGTGGAAATATTTCTGTAGCATATTCTGAACTGAAAAAGTAGGCTGGTGATTTATGCTATTCAATTAATTATTGAAGGTCAGTGGGCTTGCATGCTGTGTTTGTGGTACATTGTATGATGTGCTAAAATTGTGTGCTGAAGTGGCTAACTAATTACCATCACATTAGTGTATAACTGTCCACTCTCCCCACCCCCACCCTTTCCAACCAAATGAATAAATGTATGAAGGACGATTCTACAAATAAATTAATATTTAAAATGAACTACTGAATGACTACATTATACAATGCACATGTAAGTGAAGGATTGGGTGAATTAATAAATGAATGAGTGGATAAGTAAATGAAGGTAAACATACCTTAATGAGCTGAGCAGACTTGGCTTCAGCAACTGCTACAATCTTGTCAGCCCTAGCCTGTGCCAACGCCTGTGAGACTGCATTGTCTTTCTCTGCCCTTGCTTCCATCAGCGCCCTTGATAGTTGCATCTGACTATCAATTTTTACTTGTAATATTGCCTGTGGATTGGTAAAAAAACATAATGGCAATGTTCACATACAATACTGTATACCTCCAAATTTGAGCACCAACTACATCTAAATCTTTTCACACAAAGCTAACCCTCTAATTTGAGACAAAATGCCAAGACTATCCCTTCAATTTATATATATGCATACTGCTATGACAATGATAAAGGCAATAAAACATAAGTCACAATAACCATAGCGATCTTTTATATATATTATATATCACATTACTGGAATAATGACAACTTACTGAAACTGATAATCCAATTTAGACTATCTATATTTTAAAAGAAAGAAACAAATCGACAATAACATTTAGATAGCACGATAGAAGTGCATTTTTACTAAATTCATCCTTTGTATAGCAGAAATTGGTCTTGTATTACAAAAGGGCCCATTCTGGATGGGAAAGAACTCTGTATAACATTCAGAAAGTACCTGTTGCTTATGTGCCTCATGTATCCATTGTGCTGTGTTTGAGAAATAAAATTATAATTAGTCAGTGGGAAGGGTTACCTCTTTCTTTTCTGCTTCAAATTGTAATTTAGCATGTGCAAGACTTGATTCCTTGCTTGCCATACATTCTGTCTTCATTTGTCCTACCATGTTCTTCAGTTGTTGTGCTTGATGGAAAAGACTATTAGCCATCTACAGTACAGGAAATGAAGATACAAAAACACAAAAATATAATTTATAATAAGTCTGTGTTTGGTTTGATGTGCTGCTGCGGCTTCTAAATTTACTCAT
This sequence comes from Anneissia japonica, assembly GCF_011630105.1. NCBI lineage: Eukaryota > Metazoa > Echinodermata > Crinoidea > Comatulida > Comatulidae > Anneissia > Anneissia japonica. The sequence continues at coordinate 334,739 of NW_022728550.1, read as the reverse complement.
ATAGACAGGACATGACATTATCGCGCCAAAATAATCAGAGATTCCAACTTAGACCAAAATGCAGGTGTGAGCCCTGCTTTGAAAACTAGTTCGTCAATTCTTTCTGTAATGCCTTGCCGACTCAAGAACAGAAAATATGCAGTTTTTGCATCAATTTCTGGAATGGTTGATTGTATGTGTGAATCACAGTCTCACACTATCTCAAATAATAGCTAAAACACATCTAAATCTAAAGTTTTTTCCTCGGATTTCTTCAGGTCCACTGGCCCTCCTGAGGGGCACTAATCTTAACCTATTGGTACAGCGTCTCTGCCTGCTGTATTTCATTTCAGTTTGCCTAGTTTATTGGACAAAATTTACTTATTTTAATCGGAGGGTAAAGACCAATGATGTATTATGCACCTTAATTAAATATTGGACGATTGAATGACTGTAATAACCCTGCCTCCATAAAGCACACCAAGATCAAGAACACATCTGATAATGGGATCATCTTGTTTTGTTTTGGCTTAAAAAGTTCATCATGAATTGATACTGCCACACAAGGGCTTAGCCAGCAAGCCATCCAGCCGTCTTTTGGACGGCCAACAATTATTGGACTGCTTGGCCTAGCCTAGTTGGGCCTAGTGTAGTCTACCTTAGCAAATTCTTTGCATTCTTCAAATCTATCAAATGTTGCATTAAACTAAAGCATATTTTGGACAGCTTATTTCTTTTTTTCTGTATAAACTCCTGCTGCCACTCTAGCAGTAAAAAGCAAGCTTACAATTTCAACTAAAAAAACCCTAATGGATAAAATATTACAAATGAGGTTGAGAGATGCATGCTACTGCAGCTTATACTAACATCATTAAGTTTGAATGTATTGCGTTGTGATTCAACAGAGGTAACAAGGAATCAATGCTCTAAACATGGAATCAAATTTTATGCAGCAAAGTCTGGTAAAACATCAACCTCAAGGCATTTTGTAATAGATTTATCATAATATATTACCATTACGTGATGTTGTTACCAAGTGTCTGTTCACACTAAACACCCAATGGTTAGCAATATGGTATTATCCAGGTAAATAGGGAGGGGGTAATAAGGAAATAAGCGATTTCACTATAAAAGTCCTACAAATAGGAATATTGTGCATGATTTGAAAATAGGTACGGAAAAAACTAGCATGTACAGTTTTACCTAAAAAGGCCTGTACTGTATGTCAATATTATTGCCAATTTTAGGATAATAAATTACAGCACAGTACAGTAATGTAAGTCAATGCTGCAGTGATTAAGCTAACAGTTTGAAATACAGACGGTAATGCTGGATATCACTCATCCATAATTTATATCAATCAAGTCGTTGCATTTGGGCCATGCATTTAATATCTAGCTCCTATGATTGCTGTGCTGCCTAGCACAGTAGGCCACCTCCTGTAATCATCTACACACAAGATTGATGTTATGTCTAACCACAACATACAGTCCTCAGCCATTAGTCAAATCAATTATTAGTAAAGGGAAAAGGATATAAAACGAAAAGGATATAAAAAGAGAGATGTGTATCTGAACAAAATAATATTCATACTCTTACAGTTTGTGTACCTCATAGATAAGCACATAATCCAAGATTATTCTTTATATCTGATCTAAATATCATTAATAATCTACTGTTTCAGTCAATAATTATTTTAAAATTTAATTCTACTAATACCTTTAAAAAGGCAATTTCAATTGTTGCTCCTCTACATTTATAGATAGTTAACATAAAAGGGATTATGGGCCAACATGATAAAGATCCAACTACTAGTCTACTACCCACACACATCAATATAAGGTGATCCCTTAATCTTCATATCACATAAATCTCATCCCAGCCTTATCCGCACCATGCAATTAATTAATAAAAGACACAAGATACAAAGACTCGCAAGAAATATTAGTTCAAAATGTTTGTTACCATTAGTGATTCAATAATTTATCAATATCTCCTTAAAAGTAAAAACACTAATGCCAGCAATTAAATCATCCATATTAAAAACTGTAGCATCATTGAACTTTATTTAAAAACTGCAATTTCAAAATATCATTTCAATCTCACATAGGGTACAAAACATAACACTTGGTTGGAGGTTCACAAGATCTACAAGAATGGAAATATACAGTAGACTCTTTATTGTGCACTGTATGTAATAATCAACATCTTTGTCAAGAACATACTTTTTATTCATCCAACTCCAAATCTATTAATAATAATCAACGAAGACAGGTCCTAATCAATGCACCCCTAATAAACACTAAATGAACCAAAAGGTTCTGCATCCTAAACAATGGAACTTAAAGCTAAGCTCAATTCCTTACCAGAAAAAGCTAGACACACACTCAGTTCCTATTCAACAAAATAAAGCCTAGCATAAGCAACACAACCCAAGAGGCCTCAATCAATAACAATAAACATAGTTCAATTTCACAATGTTTCAACACTTATTTTAGTATTTGCTCCAATAGTCTCTCTCAGCACACAATTTACATAGAATCCATTGTATCACATATTACAGGTATATAGCATTCCTTCAAACTACTGTGTTAGTTTAAAAATAAAGAAAAAGACTTAACAAGCCAAAAGGAATTCATCCGATTATTAGAATTTCATGGTCTATTCAGCCCAATTTTAAACTTGGTACCATTTTTTCAATAACATTACTGTATGTACTGTAGTCTCCCTCTTCCCATGATCACTATGCATTGAACAGACGGTCAGATAAAAAACATCACAGCTATAATGGAAGCCATGGAAGTAGGTATGTGCATGCCAAGTTAGTAATAAGAAAATAATTTATGTGTACACTTAGAAGCAAAAACGATCTTTTAAATGTGCCGTCTGAGCAGAATCTGAGGAAATGTATTAAAATGGTCCGAGGAAAAACTTCCCAATTACATGTCTGAGAACCAGTCTTCAAAAACATAATGTTTCCAACTGAGACACCATTCTCTAAAGAGCAAATGTACTACATGTGCCCTGTTATAGTGAAATTGAATTGTATTTAGCTCTGAAATGGTTTCCTGATTTTAATTGTATACTTAAGACTTGGTTTAACAGCAGATTGAATGAAATAACTGAAATATTATATATTTCTAATTGTTAAACATTCAAATTATAATACTGGTATGCTTTTAGTTTAAAAAATGAAAATAATATTTTAAAAATGGGTTTTTTTTAATATTAAAAACATTTATGTGAAGCCAAGTGTTGAGGATCACAATTCACAATAGTGATTAGGTTTGTTTTTGAGATATTGTCAAACCACCCAGTGGATTTTATTGTGCCGTCTCGTTTTGACAATAAAAAAGAAACTCATCAAATAATTAAAAAAAAGAAAAACCTCAAATATTATCATACAAAGTTGAAGTTCTCATATACAGTAAAAGAAATAAATTATCAACTTATTAATACTGCAAGTCACAGATCAAAAAAAAATAATTACCTCTTTTTTTAACCTAGGATGAGCTTTCTAGGATGCTTAAAAATCATTCAAAAGTGGGTTATCTTGTATAAATTATATAATTTTACTAATTATTACTGTAGTTGCTCATGTGTAATTAGTCTACCTAATGTAAAATTCCATCCATACTTTATGTTCAATTTCATGCACCAAGGATTCCCCAAGCAAAAGCCTACAGTACCCTATGATGTGGAATAGTTGAAGTGACCTTTAGAAATGTTTTCAGAAATTACAATCAAATATTGCTTTGAATTTCGCATGCAGTGTTTAAAAACTGCCTCTTGCTTGGCAATCCCTATAAAGCACACCGCCCAAAATTGACCCAATTTAAAGTTTAAGAGGATGGGCACAAGAGGAACTATTGTTTTAATGACTAATAAAGCCCACATACAACAGGTAAATTTGTACAAATCAAAAAATGTTAATCCCAACCTCTTCAAGATGTATCCAGTGTTGATCTGGCTGTAGTACAACAAGGGTCTTTGGTGGTGATGGTGGGTACACATGAACAACAGGTGTCAGTAGTGGGGTGTCTAAACCATTGTTGCTTTCTAAACTAAATGAACGCATGCTTTCTGCAGCTAAAAGAACAAGACACATAAACATGTAAGATATTTGTACAGAGCTTGGATACACCTAAAGCTGGTCTTGCAAGTTAGATATTATCTTTAAAGTTTTTCATGATTTGGTAAAAATTTTACTTTGTTCTAACCGATTTACAATAACTATTGAAATATAAAAATTTAGTGTGGATGTGGGTATTTGAAAAATACTGCATGTTAAAGTGTCAACTGTTATTTGGAATGAGATCCAACTTGAAAGAGTAATTATGATTGTTAGTATTCATTGGGATCAGCATTGCACACAGAATTCAATCTACTTCATCGATGTGAAAATCCCACTAATGCTCTGCCTCTGGTTCTACGTGTTACTGCTCGGTCTTTAGCAACACCAACATTTTATTAACAACACAAGCAGTCTTGTTTCTACTTGTCTAAATAACAACAGTAGCATTAGACTAAGACGCCGCCCTGTTCCTACTGTACTTCCTCTTATAAATTACTGTATATGACATTGGTCTTTCAATTATTGTTCCTAACATAGAAACAACAATCATAAATATATAAGGAAAATTTACATATTTGGAACAATCATTAAAGCAGTAAATTTTTATTTAGGAGCCTTGTCTGGAACGGCGGTGGTAAATACAGTCAATGAAAGGTTAGTATCCTACATCACACAGGCATGTCCCGTTTGGACAAAAAAAAAAATCCACTCCAGCATGACTTTTACATGCATAAAAATGGGCATAATTATTAAACCATTATTGTGGTTCTATAGCTTTCAAATTTTATGTGAAAAAAAGCTGTTGTATGCCCATATAGTCATAATGTGCCTATACTGTATATGGTCATGATGCCATCATGACTGCATTTACATATAGGCATGTCACGTGGTTTTTAAAAAAAAATAAAATTTGATAGTCTGGACAGGGTTTTAAAATCTGCTCAGAGATAAAGGCATGAGGATTTATAAAGAGGTATTATAATCATACCGCTTACCATCTTTCAATTTTGGTCTTGGTTTCTTGGTTGCTGTAGGTGTAGATGGGGTCTCAAGTTCATCTCTTTTCTTTCTTTTGTAAGGCACAAAATATCGAACTGGACCAGTCTGCAATAAAGAACATGAACTAGATAAGGTCAAAAATTAAATTTATGTGACAGTACTGGTGATCACAAGAATGACTATTTATGACAAAAAAAAGATGACAATGATAATGATGATGATGCCTGATGATGATAAGATGATAGAGATTAATTCAATACAATCTGTAGAGGAGTTAGGCCTAGCAGAGGCCTACTGCTGTAGCCAATGTGGCTTTAGATGCTAATGGGGGATATCCTGCAATCTGATTTATTAATATAAGGTACAGTAATGTGTAATGTTATTTATAAATAATATTCATTAAAGATTGTTATCTTAATTTAAAGTTCAAATATTTCCCTCAATCTCAAATATAAACCAATTTTAAAAGACACAATGTTATGATAGTTAACTGGTTACAAAATTCCAGACTTCAAAATATGAAAAATATAAATATCCAACTGACAATCCCAATACTTTCCGTTTATATATTTTATTTTTATTCCAACAATAGCATCAAGTATAAACAATGATGAAAATTACGAAATAATCAAATCAAAATTTTATTTTATTTAAAAAAAAAAAAAATTATTTTAGCATAGCAAAGAACATTTTTTAAACTAGTTCACCTGAATAATATTGATGACAATGATGATAATTTATGATTAATAATATAATGTTAATGAAATTGAATGATATTATCTGTATTGCAAGGTTACATAATTACTAATAGAAAACATGACATAGGTAATTAATGATTATGAATTAGATGATAAATAACATTTTATTAGACATAAAAGTGAACATATTAAAATTTCAAAATATTGAACTTAAATAAAATGTAAGGAAACATACTGTAGGATGGGCCACAAAATAGACAAGAAAGCATATCCCATGATGCTCTCTGATGGAAGACTTACCAACAGGCTCAAGCAATGTGCATTAAAATATGATTTGACAGTGAACTGTACATGAGGTATAAGCTATACAATAGTAATATTATAAACATGCATTACATTCTTCTGTTAGCCTCTCCTTCGGTATGACAGGCACTTGGAAAAAGTGGTGAAACCAGTTCAAATTACGACCTTTTTACTATGTTAAGTATATGAAATATATTACAGTATATGCGTTCCCCATGTGTAAATTTATTCATATACTGTTGGCCATTCATTTATGGTCTCCAATATGCTGATGGACTTAAATACTTAAAAGCTAGGCTTGGGATTTGAAAGAGAGACAGGCACCCATGAAGATAAACCTTTATGTGCAGTTTGAACAAACTGCAAGTAATTCTACATAGTTTTGCCTAGGCCTAATTATTCTTTGTCTCTTATTATTTCTCCGTTTCTACCATATTTCAGTAAAATGACTGTAAGCTGTCCTGTAATTACTTTTTGAACTTGTTCAATTAATAAAATCTTCATCAAATATGACAGTTCTTTTAAACAAAAAACAATTATAAAAATCCTATTTAGTAGCACCATATTTTACTTGAAAAATTCTCAACATAAAATGGGTACTGTACAACATATAAGGGGAAAAACCAGATAATTTCAGGAGTCCTTAATGCATTTCTGCTAGCTTCCCAAGGGATCATCATGTACAGCATTAACCAGGCTGGTATTAACTATGGAGCCCTGTGTTAAAATTTATTCTTCTAGACATGAACGTCCTTTAAAAAAAATTATTATTATACAAAAACAATAATACTGGGGGAAAAAAAACCACCAATAATGACATGAGCAACAATGCTTGATGTTTGGCATCTAACCCTTCCATATCTAAAAGTTAACACAGTTAACCACAGTATCATACTTAAATGCATCCACCCTTGCTACCAAGGGAGTACTGGTACAGTATCAGCTATTGATACAGTACTTCATGAATATTTAGCACAGCACAAACACATATCAATCTAAAATGTTACTGGGTGCAGAATAAAACTAGTAAAATAACATTGCGCAAGAGGAAAAATACAACTGGAAGATTCAATGCCTGATTTTATAGTTGAAAGTGTAAACTACAACCACTGTGCTCCCTGCCAAGCACTATGTCTTGTTTTTAGGTAGTAATCCCAATACTAATAAATTATTTTAAACAGTTAATAATTAAAATAAAATATTAGTGCAATTTGTTTTTTCTTTGAATGTCAAAAATAAAATTTTAATAGAAAATACTTAGCTGAAATGGGATGGTACTGAAACATAACATTTGGATGAATTTTTGATGATAGATGATGTCTGACATGAATCTGCTTACGATTTAAAAACAGATTTATATTCTGTCTGGAATGCCTCATTAATACGCCTCCAAGAACTTAGTCTACAATTAGACATTCCTGATACTATATCAGAGTTTAACTTGTTTCACAAATATGCAGAGGTAAAGTAATGTCTTATTCAGTAAATTTTGAATTGAAATAGCAAATCTTGACCAAAGACTTCCATGTTAAAACAGAGACTACATTATGTACCAACATTAATAACATGTTGGCAGGATACGCCTCCAAGAACTTAGTCTACAATTAGACATTCCTGATACTGTATATCAGAGTTTAACTTGTTTCACAAATATGCAGAGGTAAAGTAATGTCTTATTCAGTAAATTTTGAATTGAAATAGCAAATCTTGACCAAAGACTTCCATGTTAAAACAGAGACTACATTATGTACCAACATTAATAACATGTTGGCAGGCGTCAGATGCTTGTAATTAGACAATGGCTGGCTAGTGAAAAGAGTGCTTGCTACTGGGGAAAGCAATAGGAAACCACCCCAGTAATTTGGCAAGGAAGTTCACAGGAAAGCCAAAGGCAGATCATTATCACATACAGTGTACCAACGCATCAATTCTGAACAGCTTCACTATTGGTTCAAGGATCACTTTTGCCAAGAGCATATTTAATGAATATTAATGCATTATAATAATTATTATCATCATTTTCCATTATTACACCAACATGAAAGTAAATCCCTAGGTTAATAGAACTAGTGAAAACTCTAAGGAAATTATTAATTAAATACATTGGAAAAAACACTCATTGGAATTCGGTATTTAATCATCCTGAGGTATACAGTACATACTACTTTACTTGGTACATCAGCTTCAGAAAGTATACATACAATTATACAGCTGAATTGATATTGCAAGATTTAAAGGGACCACATTAAAATATTCATATAACAGAGTAATAAATGTGATATGTCAAGGTACAGTACCGGCCAGTTGTATTGCAAAAATCCCAACGCGTTTTACCCGTTGTCGTTGCGTTGCGTTTGCGTTGAGTTGCGTTGCGTTGAAATGAACGTTGAGAGTACATTGGTGAAAACTCTAAGGAAATTATTAATTAAATACATTGGAAAAAACACTCATTGGAATTCGGTATTTAATCATCCTGAGGTATACAGTACATACTACTTTACTTGGTACATCAGCTTCAGAAAGTATACATACAATTATACAACTGAATTGATATTGCAAGATTTAAAGGGACCACATTAAAATATTCATATAACAGAGTAATAAATGTGATATGTCAAGGTAGAAAGAATCAGGCTGTTTATTAAGTAAATATGGTAAATAGCATTAGAGACTAAAGATGAAAAATATTAAGACATGCTGGTTTGGATCAAAACCAAAGATTAAATTAAGGTTTAAAGGAAAATCTAGTGTATGCAATAAATACATTAAGTAATTTTAAAATTGATCATAAGCAACAGAAAACAAAGTTGATGTCTCATGCACAATCACAATATTTAAAATAATTTTACTACTTTTATTATAACTTAAAGTATTATGCAATGTACTATACTTATGAATACTGTAGCAAATCATTTGGAAGATTGAACAAAATATCTTTCCATTGAATTTCTCAAAACCCAAAAGCTTACCCAAGGGTGTGCAAGGAAAGATTAAAAGAGGCTTTTCAATAGGATGCTATTAATTACTTGAAAAATGTACCAAATGCTTATGTATCTAAATCAAATATTAATGGATTAATTTATAAGGATAGTTATGAATACACACAGAGCATCACAGAATCAGGAATACTAAGCCTATGAGAATGTTCTGTGATTACATCAGTCTATTACTACACTACATAAAGCAGTACAAGTACAATGTGAACAGGATACACTTTTACTTAAATCAATTAGCTATTGTTGAGTTTCGTAGAATTTCTTTTCAAATCATCCAATGAAAGTTTAGGGGCTTTTTCCATTCATTGCTATTTTTGTGGGTGTACTAACTATAGGTTGAATTAAAAATGACTTGTTCAAAAATGAAGCAACTTTTAGTTTGAATCAAATATTTGGTTTTTCATTCATCTTTGTGAAGGTTTACAAACGAATTTAATGATTTGGACTCAATACGGAAACATACTGTACTGAATTAGCTCATGTACTAATGTGTTAAACGACTATATGAGCAACCTTCATTATCAAACTCTTTATATTTTATTTTGAAATCAGTCCAGTATCCATAATCCTAGGGAGATTCTATATTAGTACCAGAGGTCCATGGTCACTTTGACTTAGGTACCATGGTGGGGTCCAAGGATGGAGCTGTTATGGAGGTCACCAATCAGGGGTTTAGCCAGAAAAAAAAAAGGCCGTCCAAAATATGCTGCAGTTTAATGCAACATTTGATAGATTCGAATAATATAAAGAATTTGCTAAAGGTAGACCAGACCCCACTAGGCTACTGTAGGCCAAGCTGAGTAGGCCAAACAGTCCAAGCCATCACGGAAAAGGGGCCGTCCTAAATAATTGTTGGCCATCCAAAAGACGGCCGGATGATTCGCTGGCTAAGCTCTCGTCACCAACGGAGCTAAAGCGCTCTAGTATGTAAATAGTGAAATTAATCACTATTTAAACTATTTTTAATTATGTAAGGAAAGGGATGGTTTAGTTTATCAGTGAAGTTCACATGAAGGAGGAGGAGGAAGGTCTGCTTAACCACATTTATACCACCTGGTTATCAGTCTGGAAATTTACTTTCCAATCTGTACAGTAAAAGTAGGCAGTTAGCAAATAAATATTATTCATAAAATATTAAGTAAAGAACTTTTTAACATACGATATACAACTCCTTGAAATTATTTATGAATACATTTATAATCCATTAACATCATGCATTAAATCTTTAACACCACATATCAGATCTACCAATCAATATCAGCCAGTGCTGTATGAATATCCCTCATAATAAACTTTTTGATTCTCAGAAATAATATGTCAAATATTTGTGTGCTTGAAACAATGAAAATAAGCTTCAAAATATGTATCAAGTTATCAATTATACCGGTATATACAAATTTGTGTACAACAATGTACATTAAGCCACTGTCAATTTCATTTGTTTACTTTGTTTTAAATTCTAATAAGAGTTAAGGTATGTGCATCCCAAATGATTAGCTCCAGTAGAGTTGAATAGACCAGCCTCTGTAAATATAGGTCAATAAATAACAAATAAAAAAAAAAAACCATCCAGCAAAAAAAGCACTCAGTGCATTTGATCCTTGGCAAAAAATGTTGTCAATTCACTCCACTCATTTTCTCTTCCCACGTGTAATGTGGGTGGTATGATTTGTAAATAGAGCCATTAAATATAAAATTATTACACAGATATAACATTAAATTGGTTGAATAGAAAATAATGTGTGAAAATATAGAGAAATCAGTTGATTTCCTTCATGCCTGTTTGTTTTACTGACGTAAACCCACCTCCAGTGGGTGAGACCACCCCTTAATTATGAGTAGAATTTATTCTTGCTGACGTAAACCCACCTCCAGTGGGTAAGACCACTCCTTAATTAGAAGTATATATTTTTGTTGACGTAAACCCACCTCCAGTGCAAAGCCCACCCTAATGATCAAAGCTTAAAAAGATTTAAAATTTTTTTCCTTTGTGAGGATGAACTAAGTCTATCTATCAATTCTATTTTATTGAGCTGCAAAAAGTCATCATAGACTAATCACAAAACCACAAACAACAGTATACACTGTAATTGCATATCTGCCTACATGTAATAACTGAATGCCAAGCACTACCGTAGTTCCTTGACCACAGCCCATCCCACTTAACATGAAATTGGGCTGACTTTGGGTTCGCTTATACAGTATCTAAGCAACCATTTGTTCATGAAAGAATATTTTCAAATTGCGGAATGTTTAGTCAAAAGAAATATGTTCAATATTTCATGCCAAATTAAAGCCCACCCTTGTTTTTCCCGTGAAAGTATTGTAAAGTCAAAAGTACCCATTCAAATTGTACCTGGGTTTTGCCCAGGCACATGCTGTTAAGTAAAATCATACATAAAGTAGGGGGTGGACTTAACCCAAGGTACAGTACAGTCAGGAAATATCGCTTCGTATCTGCGCGAAACCACTCGTAGCCTGCTCGTAGGTACCGTTTGGAACGTAGCTACGAACCACTACGAAGGTCATTGTTATTTTAATTAGCTTTGCAATGATCGTCGGGCTGATAATCAATGCGTAAACAATATTGAAATATAGTTTACCAGCTTTCAACACGTAATCAATGTTGCAATTTACTAAATAAACAATTTTAGAACTTTATTGTTTTGTTATATCCTACCTTATTATTAAATCGATCATGTTTTAAAACTGTGTTTAGTTCGCTAGCTGGGTGGGTAACCTAGTGGGCATTCAGTATGTTCGAATTTTGATGTAATTTAGGCTTACGTACGGCCTACATTTTCCCCTATAGAGGAGGAGAGCAGACAGTAGTTATACTGGTAAACTTTCCAAGATCGGAGAATTTTGATCTGATAATATTCTTCTGGTAGTAGGAATTTTCTTCTTTTAAATAATACTGATGACAAATCATGTACAAATTATTACGATTTCTACAGATCACGTTGTTTATTGTTTACCGTAATTTGAAGCAGAACAACCTGCAAAGCGATCCAATACTAAATGGAAGTATAGAAATCACTACCTTGCCAAATTAAGGCTAGTCATGCTAGACTGCATTTACTCCGTTTTTTACTCACTGTTGCTCACAGCTTTTCAACATTTGCCATGAGGTTAACCTTTAACACACTTTACTGTGTTCTGATTGGCGCGCACTCTGACGTCTAATGCTGGCTAAGTTTTATTTTCCACTGGGTTTTCCATGTGACATTCGGTAATTTTACAACCAACAGACGTTAATTCTCCTTTATATTTATTATTTATCTTACTAAATCAAGACTACAAAATTATTATTTGATGAACAATCTTTTCACATGTGTGTATTGCCATTGAGGACATCGTTTTTTGACATTTTAAATGAGGTAATATAATTGTAAATGAAAAATAAGGTAGGCCTAGGCTAATTAATTAAAAAAAATAATACAGCAGTACAAACAAGTTCCTGTCGTGGACAGCGAGTGGAAGAGGAGACTCCCATGGATGAAGTCAAGTGTACGTTTTTCTTATTAAAAAACAGTTCCATACTTTAAATTAACGGTCTAAACTCGTGTTTGCCATTCACAAATTATCAAACAATACATTGTTTATTCCAGTAAGATGCAGCAGTCTTTCTGCACATACAAATAAACAACATGCTTTTGCTTCGTAGGTTCGCTTCGCATAGCCTTGCTTAGATTGTTTATATCAGGCTACGAAGCCTGCGCGCAGGTTAGATTGTTTATTTCAGGCTACGATTATCTACGAAGCATGCGCGCAGGTAAAAGTGCAATATTTCATGACTGTACTGTAGGCAAGGAACTATGAACAAAGCATTCTCCTGCCTTCAGGATGACAGGAATCATCAAATTTACTTTTTTAAAGGTAAAAAAGCATTTGAAATTAGTTTCTCGCACGTTAGCAATTAGGCCAGACTTTTTTTATTTCTTGTTTCGCGTACTTATATTTTTAAAGGTCATCGGAGGAGGGCGGAATAAAAATAAAAATAAAAATTTTGTTTTCTTATTTAGCAAAAAGTTTGGCCAAAAACATCCAGACGGCGGAGAATATAAAAATAAAATTGTATTGGTGAATGTAAAATAGTTAGCTTAAATGCTTCAAATTTATATAATTAGGAAGAAATATACATATTATCTTTGGAGATTTCAAGGCAGTGGAGGGCGTAATAAAAATAAAGAAAAACTTTTATTTTTCCCGAAATTTCCACTTTTTCGTGGCAGTGGGTGCGCTAATTGGCCAACAATATAGTTTTATTTTTATTCAAAATCATCAATATTTGCAGTCAGCGGGTTCACTTAACAAGGTACAAGTCTCGCCCTACCTGGATAATTAGGTCCCTGTATCAAAGCAGTTTTCTGTGTTTATCATCATTTAAGATTTTGTATATAATAGCCCTAGATATACTATACAGTACTTCCTTTTTGAAGAGCTTTTAAATGATTTTTTAAAAGATTCAGAAATAACAGAAGAAAAGGCAATAAAACCAAGAGGAAGCCTCAAACTACCTGATAACAGATAAAGATTCACCTGACAATAGTACATTATAGAGGGTGTAAGAGTGTATCAGACCGCCAATAGTAGTAAAAAAGATGAGTGACCCTGGTCAGCTTGGCCATCTAAGAAACATGTTCAGTTTTTTGGTAACTGGTAGGATATGAATGGTTTGGAATGATTGATCTGGTGCTAAATCAGTTGCAGACTAGGAATACTAGAATACTATCGTAGAGGGAAGGAGGTTACACACAGTGCATGTCTGTTTATTGAGTGACCAAGTGCATTAGCACCATGAGCAGCGATACCAGGGCTGTAAGGCACTGTTACAAGCCAAATACATTACAGGTGGAATTATTACATAAAACTTAATGTGGATGAATAAATTGCTGGAAAACATACACAACTGCAAGCATCAGTACTCACCATTGCTTCATCGTCACAGCAAGTGGCACAAGTGCAGGATGCTGCATGTGGGTGTAGCACGCTATCCTCAATTAGACATTGAATTGTTCGTCCACCATAACGAATACTTCTCTTCCAGTCCTTACTATTTCCTCGTCCACACAATTGTTCAAACTCTGAAGGTGTGTACCATGCATCTTTCACTTTGATACATTTCCCCTTTGAACCTGAAATTTGTTAATTCAAATAATTCAGATTGAATTTAGAAAAACTTACTGTCATAAAACACAAAATAATGCAGTCATAATTTTTTTTTTCTTGCTGTAAAAAATAAAACAAGTACTAAAAGACAAATTTCCTTTACATTTTACAATTCACATTAAATTATAATAATCAATACATAAGAATAAATAATTAACAAATAAAACTAAGTTAGAATGGCAGATGTATAATTAATACAACAGAGATTTATGAATTTTCAAAATTTTCCATTCAGAATTTTTCAAAGGCACTTGGTGACCAACGATAAGGTGGCAAGTTACCATATTATCTTTCATGAATGAGTCTTCAGACTTTGTATTATAAAAAGTAAATCAAAAGCCAAAAGAGGAAAAAATCCATTTAGAAAGGACTTGCTTTAACAGAAAAGGTATATCAACCATATTTTGGTTTTGGTGATGAATTGTCATGATCGGATAAGGAACAAAGATAACGGAAAGAAACATAGTTTAGCAGGTTAAATTCATGATTCTTCTAAATATAACATAACATATGTAACTTCTTCTACTCTCTTTGCAAATTTAAGTCATAGCTTACTGTAAGACCTATTTGTTTTCCAGTGGCTATTCACATATGTTGCGCCTTTGATCCTTTTTGGAATCAAAAACAAAAGTTTATTATAATGTGCCAATGGTCAGAAGTATAAATTTGCAATCTCTGAAAAAAACCATACATCTATTAATTTAAATTATAAACCAAATAAATGACCAAATTCAACACAAACTTTAATGAAAGGAAAACACAACTTTTCTCACTTTGTTCAACCTCTCTACTGGTATTCACTGAACTAAATTCTGTTCAATATCCATGCGCATTATAATTATGCCTTACGCACACACAACTACAACTGAATGATATACTGTACCAAAAAAGCCTACACTGCCAAAAATTAAAGTACAGTAGTTTCTCTTGTATACTCCAATTAGGCAAATTTTAGATAGATTTAATGTATCTGCTGCAGAACAAAATAATTTTAATTTACATTGTGGTACCAAAGCATATAATAATCTTAAACTAGGCCTAAGCACTTTTTAAGTAGTTAAGTTAGGCTAAGGCTGGGCCTCCTACAGCAGTAAATATAGTACGTGTCAGTAGCACTCTACTAGGTCTATGTAGGGGCCTAGATAGTAGTAGTACTCTTTCTAACTAGGCATAGGGTAGCCTAAATTAAATAGGACGATACAAGATTAAGAAAAGGAAGAGACCCAGTCATCCAGGGCAGTCTATTTTTTTGAACTGTTGTGATTACGATGGTTTTTTTTTCTTGTCGACACAAATACGAAGACAAGAAACACTAAAATGAGTCGGTAGTCCTGTATTTTACGATATCAATCCACTACTATATGTAGGCCAAAGTAAAATACGAAAGATTCTTGAACTTACCAGACCCTAGCTTAGCCTTGTGCAGCTCGGCACTCTGGTTCCGACAACGGACAGGTAAAACAGCCAGATGGTAAGCGTCATCCCAGTTGTATTTTGTTCGTTTTTCTAGGCCTGGCGATGCAGGCGTACATGGTGTTGCAGGAGTTTTCAAATCAGATGCATCAAATGAACCATCAGTAACAACTGCAATTAACTGTGCAGTACTACTAGCATCCGAGTCCGTAGATAATATAGCAGTAGGAGTCCCAGCGAAAACCTCTTCTGCCGCACCAACTCGCTCATCATGTTCGCTCACAACTGTTGTTGTAAAGGCATTCTGTCCACTCGGCAAGTCTTCGGAAATGCTCTCGGATTCCTCAATGTTTACAGGTACGGAAACTTCTGTCGCCTCCATTTTTTCCTTTTTACAAGAGCCAAAATTTTATGAGTATGTGTAAAGGTGATTGTTCTACGCTTTGATAGGATACTCGGTTGTAAAATTGACTTTATAACGACTTTTATCTATCTTGAAAAGTTTCATATGCTTTGTTCAATCGGCAATGTTCGTCTCCATCGAAAATCCAAGATGGCTTCGTTTTTGCATTCGGAAATGGACATGCGTGGTAACTAAAATTACGTACTCGAAGCAACTATTTATTCGTAGGTAAGTTTTTCTTACCTATATTTAGATAAAATGGATGAGGAAACTGATTTGTGTTTGCTACCTGTCCTCTTTGACGACATTTTTCGTTATTGACTTCAGTTGACATCAGTATCGTATCAGTATCGAAAAGGCACTCATCATATAGTATGATGAACTAGCCCACTATTAATATTAATATAATTAGTTTAAGTAGGCATAGACCTAGCCCATAATAACAAGACTGTACCAATAATAAATATTGTCTCACTGTATAAACTAATATCCGGGTTTGTCATAGCCTATTTAAAGTAATATTTTGGATCGGAGAATAAATGTTTTTCTTTTACTGATCAACTTTCAACTGCACTCTATACTATTGTATTATCTAAAAAGTTATTTTGATGTGTGCAGTGCTTCAGGAAAATATCAAGTGATATTTTGTCCTACCTGGCGTGATCGTACCGAATACTACCGTATTAGTATAGTACTACGTTTCCAGTGTATACTTGCGAAATAAATTAGCAAGTGGTGGGAATTGAACCTACGGCCTCCAGATAACTAGCCCGGCGCCATAAAAAATTGATGTTAAAGATATTTTTAATTTAGAATTAAATTCATCCTTTAGTTCTATTACACCCATGGAACAATAATAAGTACGGTAGTATTTAATACCTTTTAATAAAGAATTAGTCAATAATTGGTTTAAATGAACAACTCCTCCTTGTTCTTTTTATATTTTTTGTTCTGTTGTCTTTCTTTTTTAATCAACAGTGATTGCAAGCCACATTTTCCAACTAAAACATCTTGAGTTCAGCATTCGAAGATTTGAATTTCTAAGTATTAATTATAGTTTATAGTTTGGTTAAAGATTCTCAATCGTATTTGATTGAATCTAACAAAACCAATATTTTGGTCACACCAAAAGAAACAAGGCAGACAGAAACTTTCCTGTTGACATTTTATTTGAAAGGAAAGTGAAATAAATTTTGTTAACAATGTGGTCGATTTTTATTGGTAATTTAGATTCAATATGATGTGGGCTCACGTAGAAAAACTACGATGATATCATACGTAATCCTATAGATATTTTCTCCCTCCAGTTAGTTTTCTCTGCTGACCTTGATCACCAGCACTAATACTTCGCAGAGTTTGCACTTGTGTTTTAGACTCGCCATTTCAGAGACCTGGTCCGTAAAGGTAGATTCAATTTTTTTTCCAACTAAACTTCTATAGGCCTATCGTTGTATATAGTTCTATAAGTACCATAATTGTATATAAACACTCCAGTATCAATTTTATTCTACTACTTGTTGTCGTGGAATTGTATTATATTTTAATGATTCATAATTTATGAAGAAATTGGATAATCAATTTACCCTCTGATAATATAGTTCTTTCAATCATTTTGTGAATGTTAGTACCAGAAAATTTAATTTTATTAATATGCATAAATACGAAGTTTTCACTAAGATGAATAATAGACACTTCCCTCGATAAAGAGAGGTTACTAACAGTGCTGCGTTGTATTATATCAGTACGGCACTGTACTGTGTACTTGCGTATAGCTTTATTAATCCACCCTTTGGTTAGAAATGGAATAGGCTGCTACAGTGAGGTCTCTTCAAATGAAATCGTGTGTGTGGAAATCCCCGATCACAAAATGGAGTTTCCAAAATGAGTAATTTTTTTGAATTTGATAGCTCTATGCCTGTAAGTTTCTTGTAATTGTTACACACAATGCCAGTTTTAATTTCTTAGATATGTACTTTAAATGCTCGTTTATAAATTATAACTTTTTTTTAGTTGAACTACGAAATGAATGAAGTTTTTCCGCGTTCATCATGCACGACCATTTTTTGTCCAGGGCAGGAAACACCTCCATGAATGGTTTGGGCAAGGCGTAGAGAGCCATTTGATGGCCTAGGTGCAGCTGCCTATGTATGCGTAGGGCTAGCGGTCCACGCTCACTAAGTAAAACAAATCTACTGACTTAATTTACTTATATTTCAGCTACTTGGTTTATTTTGTTACCTTTACCACTTAACAATAATGTCACAATATATTCATTGTAGGCTAGGCCTTTGCTCTAGGCCCTCTATGCCAAGATTAACGCCTTCCTACTTTAATGTTGTTTTTTTTTTCTCCATTTATCACACAGCAAGGAGGGTAGGCTTAGACTTTAGCTTTACTAATATTGTAAAAGTAGAATGTGTTTAATCAATGCCCACCATTCCTCATCATAAGGTTGTTTAACTTCCTAGTACACAAGGCCTATGCAGTATTTTGTAGTGCTTCATTTTTTGGTTGTTTTGTAATTATTTAGGCCTATATGTTCATTTTTTTTTGGTAAACAGCAGATAATATTGGGTATATTTATGATCTGGTTTCTTTCCAGAATGTTGTAAAGCACACCACATGTGGGCAAAGTGCGACCTGCTAGTGATTTTTTTGCGGCCAAAACTTATTTGTGCGGCCCGCCAAATGTCTTTGTCTAAAAAACACCTTGTTTTTTGTGGGCCAGCAGCGATCATCTGTAAAAAGTACTGTAATAGTAAAACAGAGCGTGAAGTGGCCATAAAACAGTGTAGGAAGGTTTTTGGAAACGCACAGAAACATCAAAGTTTATGTGCGACCCTCGGAGTTAAATCAAAAATTCACTTAGGCCCTCTGACCATTTTTAATGCCCACCCCTGAACTCCAGTTGCTGTACCTTTAGCATTGTACACTAAATTCTATTGAATAAATGAGAATATTCTAGGAGCATGACTTTAAATACTTTCCAAGATTTCTTGATTAAAAGTGATAGGCCTACATAAAATATGTGGATCAAATGCGATCAGTGGACCGTGGTTATGCAACCTTCTCCGATGTTCTAACCCATTGAAGAAGATATTTGTCCTCGGTCCATGGATTGCACTTGTTCCAAATATTCACTCCAAACTAGACAGACATTTGACAGACTGTCTGCGAGGGAATATTATATCCCTGTGCGAAACTTTAGGCCTATAAATCAGTCTGTGCGTTTTAAAAATATAGGCCAATTTTGTTGCAAATTTTTGTAGAATATTATTGGCCTATATCACAATATACTATTATATGTAATACTTTGCAGTGAGGAATAGTTAGTCCACAAATATTATTTTCCTCAAAGTAATGCTTATTTATCTGGTATATATGATTATTTTCCTTTTTTGTTTATATGTATCACACTCATATTAGCAGACCATAAGTTGACTATGTTTGCACATAATGTATCTGACACAAATCTAACTTGCCATGTCATTGATAAACAATATAAACAAAGCGAGTCCTAACCAAACAAGAAGTCTATAAATTTTGTCATTGTTGACAACCATGTTTTTGTTGCGGTAATGATGATTTTTTACACTGTAGTATAATGACATCATTATTGTTGTTATTATTTGTTTTATTTGTTTGATAATCATCTTGCTAATAATTCCACATGATGCCACTACAATTCTGTGTCACTAACAAGTATAGGGACGGTGCAATTCCTTACCTGTATTCTTATGCTTTGCAGTTTCTATCTGTGGGGAAGATCCACAATATTTCTTGTGTACTAAGTTCAGTATAATATGATTGTTCTAATCATATGTTCTGCTATTTATGTCTTTGTTTATTTGGTCTTTCAGTGTTTTATTTTTAAGACAGAGAACAGCTTAGCTCAGTCGGTTAAACTGGTGGTAGCCACTGTGTGTGTGCTAACAGTGGAGATCTTTAGGTCCCCGGTACAATTCTCATCGCTGGTCCCCTTGTGTTTCAGCTGGAGGACTGATAGAAGTTACGATAGCGCACATGATAGCGCACTGTCTTTCAGATGAGATTTTTAAGCTGTTGGTGTCGCAATACACTATTTGGAAAAGAGTATTGAATTGTCTCCCAGTGTACTTCCCAATCACCACCCCAGTGGAAATAAGTCTGCAGACTTGTGGGCTGTCCTTTGTGTTTACACCGAATAAATCCATCCATCTATCTATCTATCCAAAACCTTTGTTATAAACATCACTTTTAATTCAGCCAATGATAATATTTTTGATATTCCAATAAAAAAAACAATATTAAACGAAATCTTGTAGTGTTTGAGACCAAGATAGCTGCTGTCATTTTAGAAATATGTTAGAGAGTGAGAATGTAGGTCTACAGTAGACAGGGTTGTAACAACAGGTTATACCAAAATTTTTATTACAAGGGCTGCCTATTGCAAATGGAAAAAGCATTGTAGCAGCTTTCAAAGATGGTACATGCCCTTTATGAATTCAACATAATTTTTTTGTAAATAATTATATCTTTTTACAGGCTGTTGAAAGGTCATTAATAAAATGTGTACAAAAACTCAAACAAAAAAATAAAGAAACTAAAATGACTCAGTCGTCTAAGAAGAAGTGTTTTAAGAGGATGTTGCATCGATGGTAAGTGAATTTTCAACATCGATAATTTATTGGTGAATATTTTCCTGTCCTTTTTAGCCTTTGGAGGAGTTTCCAGAAGATGAAGAATATGATGTTCTTAATGATGAAACATTTGGATCAGGTGCAGTGGGTAAGTTTAGAAAATCATTTATTTATACTTTCTACTGATATTGACAGTTTTCACCAAAGGATTATATACAGTATTTATTTAATTCATTAAAAATAATTAGTTTGTTATTAAAAATTGACTTCATCCAAACACATCAGTTGTTGCTCAAATGTTTCATAATATAGATTATAAACAAACAATACAAAAATATAAGCTGATTTCACTAATAATACTTTGTTTTTCCATAAGTGTATTAGGTTTATAAGTTTTTAATAACAATAATAACAATAAAAAATGACATTACAATTGAAATTCAGTGTACTACATTTTACAAATAGAAATGAGAGATTGAGGTTACCCTATAATTTTTTGACAACATTCACTATTGAAATTCAATTTGATTGATAATTTCTAGAAGAATGGCAAGCAGATGTGGATGACAAAGGATTTACAAAGAATTCTGTAAAGGTGATATCCAAGCATGGATCATCGCAGTCCAAAGCATCCCCAAATGATTCCGGGTTTGCAAGTGCGGAACAGTTACAATTCCAAGAGGTACTGTCAATAATTCTCACCCATTCCCAGCATGCCTCACCCACCCCCAGCATGCTTGTCAAGAGACCAACTACAGAGAAGTGACTAAACACAATATTTTGTGTTGTGTATTTTGTGTGAACCCATTTATAATATAGTCATCCAAATTACTTTTTCTTTATAACCTGCACATCTAACATCACACTCGCCAGTTACAAGATAAAACAATATATCCAATACTCTTACTGTTTTCTTTTGAGGCTTAGGCAGTGGAGTTGTTTTTAGTTCTTAAAATTTGAAGAGCAAGGCTACCAAATTACATCTCCATATTTTTAAATTGAACAGTAATAAGTAGTATTATAGTAATACCACCATGATATACACAGCAATGAAATTAACCCATGAGCCTGCTCATGTTACAAAAGGAAGTTAAGCTTTTACTTTGTCAGTGGTGTAATGCTTATGCGCTGTCATGTGGCGGTCTGCAGTGGCCCAAACCTCTAGGGCAACTGAAGGGTCCCCTCGCATATGGTCCTCGATCTGTCACCCAGACCAAAAAGGGTTTTGCTGATACATAACAGCATAATGTGTCCCTGACATCGACTGTAGAATATATCATATTATCCAGTGTGGTGAATTAAGGGGCGCTCTGCCTGCCCGGGGCCCCTAACTAAATTTTTCATTTTTTTTTTTTTGTGGAGATAAAAAGAAAATTATATTCACAAGTTTAAGTCTGTGTGTGCAATTCCCAACCATGCAGAGGTGCTAAAATCATAAATTTTATTACCTCAGCCCCAACCATGGTGGGGCTCAGGTGGTACATCCTCCATCTCTGAAAGTTCCTCCCTGGTCCTCCTCTATTTCAAATTCCTGGATCCACCACTGAAAATATTTAGAATTTAACAATGACAAACATGGTTAAAAAAATGAGCACTTCTATAATCCCACAATGGAATTAGTGAATGAGACCCAAAAAGGGCCAAGCAGTGGCTCCAGATATTTGCTGACAATGGGTCAGATATGTCCAACGGGATGTCCGACCCAAGGGGAGAGCATCAGTCCTCATCCCAGATTAAAAACAATCCATAGAAGGGTTCACGGGAGAGTTTTTAGAGCGTATGGTGGTCCAAATTGTGCTTCTAAACCAAACACTTGGGATTGGCAATTAAAATAACGTTATTTGGATAGGCCGATAATATTTGTTTTGAATTTTTTTAAACCATGTCAGAAGACGGGGTACAGACCTCTTCGACAGTGGAAAATTCCACTGAAAGGGCCCCATTCTCAGAAAGCCACAGGGCCCCGACCCCATCGTTACACCACTGTACTTTGCCAACTGTATTTGACTGTTGGTTTCATTCCAATTCTGTCCACCACGAGATAATGTCCTTTGGATTTTTAAATCTCATTGATGATGGAAGCCACTCTGACCAGTCAAGTATGAAACATGTTCAACGAAACCCGTCATTGAAAAAGTTGTCCTATTACACTACTTTCATTAACTCTAGAGGGGGTAAATGTATTTCAAACCATCCACAACACAAATTAAACACAAATTTTTATAATGCTTTGGCTATGTTTGATTTTATTAAAGCCTAGATTTTGAATTGTTACACTATTACAAGTGTTTTCACTATAATCATTACACGTGTAGACCAAATTGGGAAGGCTGTCCACTGTTGGTGGTAGCGAGTAGTGATTTTAAGGGAACGGTGTATTATACAGATCAATTTCTTGTAGGATGAGTTGGAACACAGCATTTCTCAACTTGTGTTGGATGAGGACCTAGATGACCCGGCAATAAGGAGTGCTACTCGTAAGCATCCTGCGACTGTAAGTCTTAACCTTTTGCTTATGTTACTTATAAAATTACAGTTTGCTTGGTATCTGTATAGAGTAAGATTCTAAATCAAAACTATTAAAAAAATATAGTATTTTATGTTTCTTAATGGTAGCTTTATTTTTACCTTAAGAACAAATGAATGTTTCAATAAAATATTAACTTAAACATTATTATTTAAATAAATTGATCACAATCTATTTTTAGAAACATAAGTTTACATATTTTAAAAATCCGTGTTTAAATATGAAATATTTTTTTAATTACGTAATAATCTGGATGGTCCATCCAGAAACAAGTCTAGAATTTTTTCACCTCCACTCAGGATATAATTAAAAGTCCTTGCCTGCACTATCTAGGCTACTCATGCTTCTGTACCATATATACAACCTTAGGAGAAACTACTAACTTGTAAGGCCCACTGGTATTTCCTAATTTCCAGACTTACATGAGGTCATCGTCTCCTGCAGCCCCATTCAGTGATGATCTCTTGTCATCAACCAACATCTGGGGCTCACCAGCACACCACTCTAGCAAGGAAGATGAGTTGAAAGCTATTCTTGGTATTGGTAGGGACATGAATGATGCAAGGTTACAGGTAATTGTCACTTTTATCATGGATTAGTGGTACGGGGTTCTGCTTGCATTTCAAAAATGGTGGTGTTCAAATCATATATGTGTCACTATGCTTGGGGTAAACTGTACTTTGTAGGATATAAATAAATGAGTTTAATGTTTTATTTTATACGTGGACTATATTATATGAAAATAAGACACTAATAACATCAAAACAGCATTGACAATTTTCCCGCACTCAAGAAATGCAATTTTTAGAGATGTTTTATAATTCAATCATCAGGATTCTGCCATTATGTCAGCCATACCGTCCCAAAATCGAATTGTTACAGCCGAAGAACTTGAGAAAGACTTACGGAGTAGAGCACCCCCAGCAAGGTCAGTCTCACCTGTCATAGGCTCTCCACCTGCTTCGTCCATGATGCCTATCGGCACTCCGCCCAGACACCAGTACATGCAGATGACACCAGGTGTAATACCTGTACAGGTATGTTAAGTAATCTCGCCTCATTGTTCAATATATATAAAAATTAGATACACTGGTGTTACATTATCTTGAACGGGGCATGTGCTAGCAATAATTACCTATCGTCCCCCACTACTACATCGCATCTGTGACATAGAAGTTGTCATTGAGATTGGCTTATAGTCCTTAAGGAAGTGCCAAGAAACAGCGGAAATGTTCTAAACCTTAAGGTCGAATTTTTTAGTAGATTAGCAGTATATACATAGATGAATAAATATTATAAATGATAATATGTTTTATTTAAATTGTGCCAAATATCTATCAATAAGTAATAAAATGTTTTGTAAACTTTCATTTATTTAGAATGATTTATCTTAAATTTAATCATATGCTTTACAGACTCCACCACAAATTCTGCCCTCACCTATGCAGCCAAGCATCCACCAATTAACTCAGCAAATTCTACAGAAGACGGGGGGAAGTGGAAACCCCCAGCAGATCAACCACATGATACAGAGAATGTTACTTAACAGTGGGCGTGTCTCACCGACTCCAATAGCTAATGCCATACTGGCCAGCTTTGCTCAGGGACACCAGCAAATGAGTCCTAGGCCAGGCTTTACTAGGTCCCCTTTTCATCATTTTCAACAGGGCAGGGTTCCCTCATCACCCATGAGCATGCCAGGTAGAGGTCCATCCACACCTGGTATGGGACATCGCGGTGGTATGATGGGCAGTCCACATCAACATAGCCCACATCAACAAAGTCCACATCAGCAAAATGCTGTCAGGTTTGTGTTACTACTTAATAATGATATTATGATGACTAATTTTTAAGAAAATGATACTATTCTGATTTTGTCATCATCATTAGCCTGTTACATTCTACTCCTCCGAAGTGCAATTACTCAATGTATTAAACTTCAGAGTAGTAGAATCTGTATAACCAAGTTTCCTTAAAATCGCTACACTGTCGGTACAGTGTAATCGTAGTACTGCGTAGTAGTCCCTCACGCAATTTGGAAGGCTCCCCGACTTGTCTGACCTATCAGCATCACCGAAAGCTGTTGGTGATAGTATGTAGTGATTGTATCAGGGATGTATCATGTAGTTATGGTGGACAGAGGTGGGCTGAGCCACCAAGTCTTGAAGTTTTCCACCCAGTCAAAAGCTAATTTCACGGCCCTCTACCCACCCTTATTAACTCACTTTTCCATCCTTAAAATTCACTCCTATTAATTAGAGTTATCACCCACCTACCCTTAAAATGTCTATCATCCATCCTTAGTTTTCTACATCTACAACTCTGTTGTATGGAAACCAAGTTAATTCCGAATCTTTACGGTAACAAAAGTACACATTCTGGATTACGTCTTTGTGTACCACACAGAGAACACTGTTTTCACAGTTGTCCAAGCGGTTGATTACCTGTGAGTTCAGATGTATGCCTTTTAGGATATGAAAGTTCGGTTTTACATGGTGTATGCTGTTTTTACTGTATAATTTTCTTATAGTTATTCTATATTATAATTACGCATATTTCAAAGCCCTCAGATATTGCAAAACCAAGGTACTCAATAAACGACTGGGATTCAAAACCTTCCTGCATCAAAAACATTTGAACATAAATTATAAAATTTCCGATCACACGATTGAATATCAATTTATATTTTAGAATAGTTGATAGGGAAAAAAATGGCTTCTTACCGTCGTTTTTCACCAGAACGGTAGAGCCCATAGGCCTTACGCCACTGTTAGTGTTAGCCCTCAAATTTAAGTTTAATAATGCATTAACTTATAAATAAAATATATACTGATTTTTATACATCCTTGATGCATCCTCACCTCTTTTAGTGGTCATGAATAATTGCTTCTTTATCTAATATTAAACACTTGAATAATTGTAAATTTTGCAGGCACTATTCAGGAGGCCATGGTGGTGATGGGTACAACAGGAATTATAATCAACACAATTTTCATTCACCAAATCAATATGGACAGTTGTAAGTATCATACTCTGTATTACCACCAAGGTTCAGACTTTGTTGGTTGTCCTTTGGTGTGTTTCTCGCAAAAATACTCCTATCATATCCTGGTCATTAGGGCCATAGAGAATTATGCAATAAATTGCCACCTTTTCTGAAAAATTAAATGTTTTGTCTGCAATGTGAATTTTTACAATTATTTTGCATTCCTTTGGGGACAGATATTACTGTTTGCATTAAAAATGAAACCCTAATTTGGGCAACACCAACTTTTTTTAGCCTGATGATTATAATAATTCTAATCTTAATTGGCATTTTTCCTAGTAATAGGAATAACAGACATTTTAGGCCCAACCGAAATGAGTCTAGAGGCCACCCATCCAATCAAAACACTCATAATGGAGTTAATGATGAATATGCAAATTTGATGACACAGAAGGAGAAGGATTGGGTGTTGAGGATTCAAATGCTACAGCTTCAGACAGATGATCCAATGGTGGAAGATTTCTACTACCAGGTAAGAGGCTATCTGTTCATGTATGAAGCTGTCACATGATAACGGTGAACCTCAAATTGTATTATCTGGTTTCCTGCATCAATCCTGATGAAATTCACAGGAATATTTACAATTGAGAGTAAAGTATATATAATAATGGGCGTATTTGACTGGTCATTCTACGTTAAACCACGCCCACCTGCTCAGTGGTAAAATCCTACTTAACGAAGATGACCAGTCAAATAGAACACTGGTAAATACTCAACAAAACAAAATGGCTGCATAGTTACCGCAATACACGCTGTGTAATCAAGGCTGCTTGGATTGTGGCATTATGGGTATTTCGTAAACAAAATGTTTACAACCAGTTTTTGAATTCTGTTACCCTACAATTATTTGTTGACTGAATGTGGGTAAATATTATAATTTTTATTTTCTGAAATTTAATCTAAATTATTATCACAAATGTTGTTGCTGAACTGACCAATCAGCCATGTTTTTTTTGGTCATGTGGATCTTGTGTGTTTATTTATCTTTGCTTTTGTTAAGGGGGCTATTAGCCTAAAGGTCTGTGCTCTGAGCAGCACATGATTTTATTATATCCTCCTCCATTTATTGTATGTTATCTGTGGAAAAACTAAAGAATGTCAAATCTGAATCTGAAACTTAACGCTGATTAATGCACTCTGGTTTACGTTAATTTTCGTTGTCAATGAAGTCTATTTCATAAACCAGTCGAATGAAAATGATACTCAACGAAAAATCGTAGTCAAGGAAATGAACCAGTCAAATAAGCCCAATGATATATTTATTTTCCTCAAATACAGGAGGAGGACAAAGCCAATGAGGAACTAGGTTCCTACACAAGATTTGGTAGCCCCAAATATAAAACATCAAAGAAAAAACAAATGACAGTATACAATCTCACATAGCAAAGACTCCTTGCATACGTACATTTACATATATATGGGTAGCAGAATTACAAATCACGACGAGTCGAATGGCTATTCGGTAGGGCGCTGCAACCTACAGCCATAATATCGGAGCTGGTTTGCATGGCAGGCTCGCCTATAGTTCTGGAGGTGGAACAAGTCTTCTCGGATAAGGAATGTAAACCATAGGCCTAGTGTGCATCTTTTTCGAGATGAGTAGGGGGTTACCGCGGTGTACTGGTCCATACAGCGCCTGTTGTCTTGCGATGGGATTGCCACTTTGAAGAGTGATTTAGTTCACTGTTTGGCATGTCTTTGGTTTTGGTCCTAGTGCCTAAAGCTGAATAAACAACACACCCAGAAGACTTGGTGTGGCTTGGATAACAACTTTTATATTTACAAATAGTATGTATACCTACCAGTATTAAACAGTGGGACATAAAATAGAATTTTGATTTTATGCAGGAATTTTCAGCATTCAATTTTTATTAGAGGAAATGGTATTTCCTGATAATCCCTTTATTCCCTTTTATAATAATGATATTAAATTTACATAATAATTAAAAATAATGAATTATTACTAAATGATTGTTGTAAGGTATAATGCAGGATTAGATAATGTAAAATTATTTTTATCGTAGATGTTTATACAGAAACAGAAGGCGAAAGAGCAGTGTGTAGAAGGCATCCAATCAGAAGGCCAGAATAAGGAGAAGAAACCAAAGGTTCTACTGCCCCCACCTAAGCTTGAAATAAGAGAATACAAACCAAGTAGGTTATGATAACAAGATATAACAGTGATACTCCACAGAAATATATAACCATGTCTAGAAGTAAATATGATTCTAATGCCATATTCAAACAGTGTAGTTGGTGCAAAGATTTTGACAAAAACTCTCAACCTTGGGTCGGTGGTTCGAAACCCTCGCCATTGAAGTGTCTTGTCTCCATAGTCAAGACACTTTATCTACTTTTATCTCTTTCAACCCAGGAGTATAAATGGGCACTGGCATAGGCTGGGAAGGTTAAAAACAGACTTGTCTGGAAGGTGTGACAAACCCTTCACAACAAGATGGGCACTCCAGCCTCAGAGACTATATATTTCTTAGGCCCTTTGTACCCCCAGAATAAAAAAGGTTGTTGTCAATGTTATACAGTTGATGATCCCTACAAATTCTAACCATAATTTTTCATCTGCTTTTAGTGCAATTTTCTGGAGCACTTGGTAAACTGACTGCAGTTAGTGTCAATAACCCCAGGAAGATCATTGATATTGACATGGGCAATAGCATTGATGAAGATGAGGTAAGCTGTATAATAATAAACAATACATATCAGGCCCATAGGAAGCGGTTTGTTATTGGTCAGAAGGGTCTTAGTACCCTGAAGTGATATTACATTCACCTCTTGTGGGATTATGTAGAATGTCATTAACTAGAGAATTTAGCCCCCAAATACTCTAGTATAGACCAAAGTCAAATTTAAATAAATGTATAGCAATTTTGATGCCTAGATATGTGCTTGAATTTGGGCAATTTTGTTTTGTGAAAATAAGGTTGTGTGTCAAAAAGATGATTTGGCTTAAACACAATATTGGTAGTTTAGCACTGGATATTTAAATTTTTAAGAAGCTTTTTTAATATGAATCTTAATATAATTTTTTTTTTTCTTTCACATTACCCTAATACCCTATTCAGACTACACCCTGTTGCGATCAGTTGCAATGTAATCGTTGGTAATCCAAAACTGATTACTCCCAATCACAATCAACGGGGGCATTCGGACCAAATCAGTCACAAAAAATCTATATATTAGAATGGGATGTCAAATTGTACAGTGTCTGTGGAATTCATTGTGATCAGATTCCATGGTAATTGGGAGTTATAATAAATAGCAACAAGTAACAATTGCGATTTCATTACTTATTGTCTACTGTTGGTGAGCTTTCACACATGACTGTAAATTGCAATTTGGTGCGGTTGATTGTCGCAGTTGCTACAACTGATCGCAATGTGATGCTAGTGTGAATAGGGTAAACATCTTTTTTTTAAGCTGGGGAAATGGAGTTTTTTCGAGTGGTTTTGAAAATCCTATGGTCTGCTAGGCTGTTAACGCAGGACCCTGGGATTTGGAAGACTATATTCCCATCCTAGATGAGGCCAACAAATTATTTGTGAAATTTATCAAGGAATTTAATTCATTTTAACAATCTATCTATTTTTTAATAATTTTTTAGGATTCAAAAACAAAGGCTGTTATTCATTCAAATAAACAACAAAAAGCATTACTAATGAAGATAGAGAAATTATACATCCTTATGCTTTCGATAAATGACCTGAAACGCCAGCTGGATGATGCGAAGGAGGTCACTGACCTTGAAACATTACGAGCAAATAGGAAAACGTTGCAGGAGAAGCTATTTTCTGGTCTTCATATCGAACAGCAGCTAAAAGACAGGTGGGTCATTTGCCGGGTGAGTGGGAAACATTGATTTTTGTTACAGCGATTAGGGTCGATTTTCTGTGTCCTGTCAACTCACTTAGTTGGTTTTTTTTTTTTTTTTTGTACTGTTTGTGTTGTTTTGATAAACAGAATAAGAATATACGTGAAAGAACTGCTGACAAACTGTAGGTGATGTGAATATGGATTCATTATATAACAAAATTATTTACTCATTAGCATAATGAAATATTGTTATATATCTTAACCCTAATACAGACTTTATGTAGAGTACAGGACAAAACGGTGTACCTAATAAGGTAATTCCAAAAAAGAAAAGCCTTTCAAAACCATAGATTGTCGTAGCTCCTGGGGCTTTGTCCCTGGACCCCCTAACTTCTACCCCCTCCCAGGGGCATTTATGCTGCTGTCAGAGACATAAAAAATTAGTTGGACGAATGGTGGGTTGCCAAGATAGCTACCCTGAAATATAGGATCGCCATGTGAAAAAGTTTGAATACAAGGGCAGTACAGGATCAGAAGCATGGCCCATAGGAAGTAGTTCGTTATTAGTCATGGCAGAGAGTCTTAGCACCCCGAGGGAGTCTCAATGGGCATCCAATTGGTCATTCTAGGAATGTTGGTCCAGAGACTGAATAACATTTCAACCCCACATATGGGAAATATTCAATTGCAGTAGAACACCAGTGTCCAAACACTTACTTAAGGCAGAAGCCACAACACACTGAAAGAGACACTGACTGGAGACTAGATTGGCAATCCATCAGCACTATTTAACTATGTACTGTACCACACTATATTGTGATTGCAAAATATGAAACATGACAGATAATTAGCATTTATTTCAATTCAGTTTTCAATTTTAATTTATTTCACTAGTAAATCATACATTATGCAAATGGCGTAACGAAAAGTCAAAGCTTGTAGGCATGGAGCTGATGGTAATGAATTCCAGAATGTATAACCTTGAGTAGATATTAGATTATATTAAAAAGCAACCACATGCTGGAAGCATGCATTAATTTAGAACATACTGTAATTGTGAAATGAAGAACAATGTTCAAAAGTGTAACTTGGCAATGGCATACAAACAAAATTGGTTAGTGATAATATTGGTAAGCCATAACTGCATCCTATGGCCTTGAAAAGTTATACTGTACCTAATTTGTAATATTTGTAAAAATTAAGGTCAAGGCAAATTCATACTTATATATTGCAATGTTAATTACCGTACTGTATAAATATTAGCAAAGATGTCGAAAATGTATTAAAAATCCATTACTATATTAATGATATAAACTGTATAATGCAAGATGTTGGCATATGAATTGTCCTTGCAGTCTTCATGTAAATAATTCCCTGAATTGTAAAGCTACCCTGGATAAAAAGTTTGCATCTAGGCCTACTTGTAGCAGTATCACAAGCCTGTTTTTGTTTACCATGGAGAACCGGATGCATATAAAATGGTTCGGATCCCATGAAATATTCAATCAAATTTAGTCTAAGAGGGTACAAAATTTTGTGATTTAATGATGTAACAAAAATGACCACTTCACAGGCAGACTGTTTCCTATGATTATATCCAACATCACATGCAAAATCAAATTTTACCTGCCTTTTTTCAAAATGTTCGTTAATTCTGACTGTAGAGAAAGCAAAGAAAATAAGGCAAGAACACCCATAGTTTGTATTTCTTCAGCTAATGTTGATTGTAATACATCACTGTGCTTTTGAAAATCAACCATTTTTGGGGGCCTAAATTGGTTGATTTTAAACAAATAAGAAATAAAATAAAATTGACAAAACAAGCATATTATAAAACATTCGAAATGTGAAATTACCATTAATAAATATTAGTCTGTAAAATTGAGGTTCCACTATCTGGATTTAATTATTAAACTTATTTTTAAAATAAATGTATTCATGCATTATAAACACATTTTAACTCAAATGGAATTCTACAGTTGCTCATGAATTTTAGTATAAATGAATACAGTGACATTTAAGACTCATGTAAAACCACCGATGTATGTACTTTAAGTCACGTTATTGCTGCGAAGCAGCCAATTCATATTCTTGACAGCAATTTGACCTCTGAAAGGTCATTGTTTGTCAAAAAACGAGTGACAAAGATGACTGAAAAGCGGAGTTTCCTTCTTTCGTTCTGCCGGGTAAAATCAATTACTTTAGGCGACGTTTGTAGACTAACCTACTCGTACCAACGTCCGCATGTCGCGCTAGCCTTATCCTACTCTAGGCCTAGACTAGCTAGGATGGTATAGGCTTAGCCTTGAAGACGAAGGTCCCAATGAAAAACAATGTCGCTCTTTGATAGCTAACATTGTCTATTTAACATCACAATAATTCATTATTAGACCTATAGTTGTTTTTTTGAATTGTACTCCACAAATCTCAGCCGATACCTCGCACAAGTGGCTAACGTCTCTATCTATTGTCGTGACGTCACGGCTCGCTGGCTCACACTTGTGATATGTCTCGCACTTGTGATCAAATAACACGCTGGCTCGCACTTTGGCAACACTCTTTGGCTGTCAACTCGCCCCTAGAAAACCCGCCAATGGAAACTTGCCCCATAAAAAATGTACACTTCCTAGACCATGCAGTCTTCAAAATAAAAATTGTAACCTTTGGTAATCAACTACATTTTCCACATACATAGAAATTTTTGAAACTTTATTAAAAAAAACCTAAACCATAATTCACCACACTATAGACACTTTTTGACAAAAATGAAATTACGACTTTGTTACCCAATGAGAAGTGTTCTAATATAGACAATGGGTCGTGTCTCATATTATTTGTTATAGTTTTATTATTCATTATTTTCACTTGACTCGCATAAATAATTTTTTCACGTGACTCGCATAAATAATTTTGTTCGAAGAACATTTATATGCAGTTGTACTTCGCAGCACTTCACTTGCAATTTGCAATTTCTAGTCTATGCTATATCAGTACATTAAAATTCAATGTACAGTGTTTTTTTTGTTTTTTTTTTTAAATTCTAAAATAAAATGGAAAAGAAGAAAAGAAAATCATATTCAAATTTCAGTCTGAGAGTGCCATTTCCGACCATGTGGAGGTGTTATAATCATAAATTTTCTAACCTCAGCCTCCACCGTGGTGGGGCTGAGGTGGTATTTATCCCATACCTGTAAATTTCTTCACTGGCCCCTTCTATTTTGAATCAACTGCTATAAAAGAAAATGGGTGGGGCTGACATAGGAAAAAAAAATATGCAAGTACAGTACACAATTTATGCCGGGCTCCCCTACCGGTTTTAACAGATTGGAACTGGCCCCTATCCTAAAAAGTTTGAATACCTGGGATCTATACTCTATATAAATATTACATAGTAACTTAGGTATGGCGATACACTTCTACTTGTGGGTTTTAAAGATGTGTATATATATATATATATATATATATACATATATATATATATATATATATCACCACCTGATGAAGGGCGATGCCCGAAAACGTTTGTGTTTTTTACCATTAAAAGTTACGGCTACTCTACACTTTTGCTTTATGCGTTTTATTACTATTTTATTGAAGCC
>NW_022728550.1:251856-301019 GCF_011630105.1 Anneissia japonica | reverse complement strand
CCTTTGATCAAAACTATAAAGCCTAGATGATGTTACTTTATGTGAATTTATGATGCATACACTTAGAACTCACTGTTGCAATTAAGTAGCTTTAAGCGAGATTCGTTATATGTTTTCATTAATCAGACATGCATTCAACAAGCCCACTTAGAAGAAATTTAGTAGTTTTCATAGCCAAATTGATTCAGTTCAAAAGCAGTTAATAACCCTGCAATTGTTTTGATAATGGACATGATTGCTATAGTTGCCGAATTGAAATAATGATGCTTAAAACATATTCCATTTAAAATGCAATTTAACGTAAAGGTAAATTGAAAGATGGTGTTTGTTTTTTTAGATATTAAATGTTACTCATAAATTGTTCAGTGAAGAAAGTGGTCTTCGTATTCCTAAAGTAGATTTAAGAAATGTTGCATTCTATTCTAACCCTGGGTAATCCTTGACTCATGACTAACAGAAATTTTTAAGCATTTTTCAAATTTATTTTAAAAATATTTTTCTTATTGGTTTATGGCTAAACCGATTAAAAAAAATGGGCTTTTTAAAAAAAATGTTGAAACTTTTCTTTATTGTAGGACTTTGGATGATCAATTTATAAATCTTGTTTCTGTGCGAAAGGGGAGAAAGCTGATTGGTCGATCCTTAGACGTTCTAGATTCTCATTATTCTTGTTTGGTGGTTGAAGCAGTGCTAAAGAATCTTAGCATACTTATAAAGAGAGAGATGCAGGATGCTAAGAAGGAAATGCATCAAGAGGTACCGTACTCTGTATAAAATTTGTTATCAATATTTATTTTATCATTTGGGAAGATTGATGATATATTTTTTCCAGAAATTTAGTGGATAATCATTACTTTTAATTATTTATTTTGGAAGCATAGTCAAAGATTCCAAAAATGTAGTTACTAAAAGTTGCAACACTATAGAATTTTTCCCAGGGAGCTGAGTATGTGTTCTATTTGATCCAGTAACTGGGGATAATAATGTGGAGCACTTACAGACCTTTGTTGGCATGAAATAAGTCCTACATATTATTATTAATAATGATGAAATGAAGAATATAATGATGGAACTGTCAATATAAATTAGTAAACTAGTAACCGAAAGCAAAGACGGTAGATTTTGTTTAAACAGCAATAGAAGATTTGAAGCCAATATTAAAATTATTACAAATGTCATAGTTATTAACAAATTTAGGAATTGATAATATCTTAATTTAGGACAAAATATCTAGCACTGACATTTTTTTAAATGTTCAATATTATTTCCATTAAACTTCTATTTCTAAGTTGATCTCATCGTCCTATGACCCAATTCATATTCATGGTGGTACTGTATTCTGTATGTGGTGATAAATGGCTTGCTGTTAAGCTGATATTAAAACTGTTGTGAATAATTAGTATTGAAGCTGTAGCTTGCTGGTTAAAGTGTTAATTTGCTTGTGTTTAATTTCTGTTAAAGTGACAGAATGGTTTCACATGACCAGTTCCTAAGCCTTGTAACACAGTTTTATGACTTAAATTTAGTTTATAAAATATATTGAGCATGTTATGTGTAAATCTTGTGAAAGGTATTTGTATGAAAATGCAAACTGAGCAAGTTATTTTTAAAATTATTTTTTTACGATTTTGTTGTCATTTTCAAGGGACAATATGTCTTTAACTAAATTATTATTATTATTATTATTATTATTATTATTATTATTATTATTATTATTATTATTATTATTATTTAATGAACTTGTAAGTTGTAATTTTTTCCTTTTATGAGGCAGCATTTTTTATTTGTCATCACAGTTCCCCTTTGAATCATCATTTCTGCCTGTATGTTTATCACACAGACGCTACCAGCTATGTATCCCCCTTTGTTGAAAGTGATTCAGTCTGCCGAACTAAGTCAGCTGACCTCATTTGTAAGTCAACTGATTTCACATGAGGAGAAACCTGTTAAACCAACACAAGTTACCATGGCTCTGCAACATAAGGTGAGATGGAGGTAGATGAAGTGAATAACAATCGAATAGAAAATATATAGTATAGTACAGGATATTTTGGTTTGAAATATTTTGATTATGAAATATGATGACTGTTATTATTCATATTTTGTTTTGTGCTATGGACTGATATATCTGAAATAAAATTATTACAATATTACAATAATCAACTCATATACTGGTGTTGCATGGCAATAATGACAACAAAGACAGCAATTATAATGATTTTTATAATGATTATTATAATGATGAGGCCAAAACAAAGCTGTATTGCCCAGGCCCGACTGATCGGAAATCTCTTAAACATTTCAATTTTTAAATTTTGATTTAGTGCTACAAATGCCATCTGCAAAAGTTACTTTCAAAAGCACAAGATATAGTATAGGATTTTTTTATTAAAAAATATATTTTTTTTACCAATTTTAATAAATTAAATTTTTAACATATTTAATTGTAAAATAAATAATTGCCTTTTTGAATTGACAACTTTTTTTTAGGGTGGATGTGAGAATTTTAGTTTGGTTCTTATTAGCTTTTATGATTCATTTTTTTTATTTCTTTATGGAAGTAGGTGTTGGAGAGGCGCACACTTTGGCGATAGTAGTTTTAACCGTTTTCGTCTCTTCGCAGCTCTCTTCTTTTATTTTGTATTTTTAATGTTTTACTGCTGAAAGGAATAAAATAAAAAATACATTGGCATAGCTACGGACAGTGCAGCCAGTGAAAAACACTGGAGCCCAGTGTTATTAGGGGTCCTATTCATAAGTAGACCTAAAAATAATAATTTAAAATAATTTCCAACTTAATATTTTTGTAGAAAATAACGGCCAGCAGGCCCCTCAATAATATTCGGTTTTTAGAGGAGTAATTATTGATAACTGTGTTTATTTCTATTCAGTAGTTTATTCAAGATTCAAGATTCTAAATTTAACAAAATAAATGGGGAAACATAGGGAATTACATTCAAAATTTAAATCTTAGAGTGCTATAATTGAAGTGAGGTGCTATAATCATAATTTTTTTGGGTCTTCACCCTCTACCTGTGAAAATTCCTGCCTGGCCCCTCTATTTCGAATTCCCTGATCCACCACTGCAATGTTTAATTTTATGTGCTACCAATTTTCTTGCTTAGTTGAGAACAGCTGCTGAGACCAAATATGCACTGCTTAAAATAGTTACGAATCCGATTACCATTAGTATACTAGCCAATGCCTTTAGGAGTAGAGGGTGAAAGAAGCACTTCTTATGATGGATTTTCTGAGAACTTTAGGGAATGCCCCCATCACATCAAAAGGTCCGGCAATTTATTTTTCACTGGGGCCCTTTTGCACCTAGCTATATCGTTGATAAAATATATGAAAATGAGAAGATAACAATGAAGAGAGTGATAGTGATGATGGTCATGGTGGTGGGAATAGTGATGATGATGATTAATTTATTTTTCTAAATTAAAATTGTGTTAATTATTTTCTCAGTTTGGATCTTCTGTGGTACTTGGCCTAGTAAACCAAGCAGAGGACATCTATACCAACAGCTCCTTGGTGGATATCGACAATGCAACGCAAGAGGCCTGGTGAGTCACATGTCTTTTTAATCTTGATGTTTTAGTCAGTACAGCATTTCCTGTTTCCTAGCATTTGTTGTTCTGATTCATGAATTTGTGTGTTAATTTCATTCTTTGTCAACCAAAGCACCTGCCTATTCTCTGTGTGTGTTCCTTTTCACAGGTCATCGTCCTGTTTTTGTTTTTCATGCAGTATAGAATGTTTGTGCTCTATGCATGTGTGGATCGACTAATTTTGTTTTTTTTCATATGGCAACCTAAGCAAACTTTCAGCATGCTTCACAAATTTAACGATAAGAATCACCTTTTAAAAGCTTAAAAAGAGAAGTTTATGTTGGCTTATATTATATTTGAGATTAACCAGAAGGTTTTAAAGAGAAACCTTGTCACAAAATATGAAACCAATTTCATCTTTCTACGAGGAATCTACACATCCTTCATTGTTAAATGCATCAACAATATTTTAAGCAGATTCGCAAAGGCAACAGAAAGAATTTTTAGAAACATCAATGAAATGCTAGATAATATCAGGATGGAATTAGCATTTTTGTTAGTATTATTATCCTTATTCAAAAATCCTTTTGAGTTTAATATTTTGCTAATCACGATAAAGTGAGAACTATTTGTGGAGCATTTTTTTGTATTTTTACAATCAACCACACAGAACCAGGTTATAATGGAAGAGCTCATTACTTACGGGTGATTGTGTTGAAATTAGTGACAAGAAAACAGTAACTGATGCCAGCTAATGAAATTTGAATATGCTGTACTGTCTTGTAAACATGTAGTGTAAAACCACATCCAGACTATCAAATTTGATTTGACAAAAACATGCGACATGCCTATATATGGTCATGATGACATCACATCATGACCATATATAGGCACATCATGACTATATATGGGCACATCATGACTATATATGGGCATTAACATTTGATAATCTGGACAAATTTTAATGGTCTATTGTTCACAGACAGTCTGATAGTTTCATATAAAATTTTTCTTTGTGGGAAAATTGGATGCAAGTCAGGCTTTGAAACTTGAGGTCCGGGGTTCAAAACCCATGTTATGAATGCTTATGTCTCTTGGCATATACTTTTCTACATCTTTCTCCTCCCAAGAATATTAATAGGTACTTGATATTATTTTGTAATTTTTTGAATGCACAACAAACACTGTTTTACCATTACTAGGATGCATTTTAGCATTTTTTATCCTAATTAATAGTTTTTCTTTTCTTTTTTCCTCCTAAGGACTAATAAAGTTAATGGTTTGGCAAGTGAAATCTGTGCAATTGACACAGCAATAGCACCTTCATACCAAGCAAATCCCAATGCCCTTAAACATTTTGGTAGATTCGTCAGCAAGCATACATATATAGCTTTAGATAGGCGGTTAGGGTAAGTAACTCATATTGTAATTTTATTTTTCAGTAATGTTTTCCATTCAATTATAGTGTATTATTGTTTGAAGGTTTGCATGACCAAGTAGTAATATATTGCAAGCTTGCAGTACACCACGTAGATAGTTCTGAAAAGAACTGTTTTTGTTGAGAATATCTCATGACATTCTAAAAAAAACAACAGTTCTTTTCAGAACTATCTGTGTAGTGTACCACAGATTTTTAATTTATAATATATGATTATTATTATTTGTCATTTCTCACAAATCTTTTGCAGCTTATCAATAATTAAAATAGAAAATCTTTTTTTTAATCTGCTTTTTATGACATTATTGGATGTAGGGTTTTTTTTTTTTATATCTGTTTTTTTTAACAATGGATAACTTGCGCCTGTAGCCTCAAGTGAATCTAGATTTCAGAGGCAGACTCAGAGGAGAGTAGAAGGAGAACACAAGGAGTATGTGGAAAATCATTTTGATCATCACTATTGTCTAAAATTATTGCTAAAATGATGACCTAGACTTTTGTGCCTCACTGATTTCATACTCCTCAATTTCTTCTTGCATGTTAGGTTGAATTCTGTTAAAAACATTTTAGTTATAAATTCCTAAATTAAAACTTTTTTTTCACTGTAGGTCATTGAATTCCATTTAGATCTTGACATATTTTTGATGAGAGGATCTAAATAGGTAAGTTATATACAGACTACTGCAAGAACTTCAGTGACAGGGTTTTAATATATATAGCATGCAGCTAGACCTTCAATAGAAGAACAAAAATACAAGCATGTACAATTTGGTACACATTTCTACTGGCAGAAATGAAAAAAGTTAAGATTTGTTTTAATTTTTAATCTTTATTTTTCATATTCAACAGATGCTCAGGAGGTAGTGGATTTTTTATTAAGATTTGTAAAGAATATCTGTTTACATATTTTACAAAAGTTAATGGTAAATAATGGTTATAATTCTCAATATCATGCTAAATAATATAAACCCATGAAAAACTTGTAAAAACCACAGTGTCTACCTACCTCAGGCTAAACTTCAGTAGATACTCCATCCTG
Organism: Anneissia japonica; assembly: GCF_011630105.1. Lineage (NCBI taxonomy): Eukaryota > Metazoa > Echinodermata > Crinoidea > Comatulida > Comatulidae > Anneissia > Anneissia japonica. Next base: position 294,991 of record NW_022728550.1, on the reverse strand, counting down.
CCAATATATTGACTCTTGTTCATCTCTAGCACTGCTAACATGTAATCTGTTGTGGAAGTTTTTACTACATTATGGCTACGTTCAGACTTGGAGATAAGCCAGACTTGAGTTAAGCCCGGCTCAATGTTAAGCCCAGCTTAACTTTGCTGGGCGTTCAGACTAGCGGGTTTAGCCAGGCGAGAACCGTAACCAGGAAACATGTTTCAAAACATTGCACTCGCAAAACGTACGCTCGCTCATAGCGTACGTAATTGAATGCTGATTGGTCATTTCGTCACCCGAAGTCAATGCAAGACACCCCCGCAATGATTAAAGCCCGGCTTAAAAAAGTTAAACACGGTGGCGCGCCAGGCCTATTTACTATAAGAACACAGCTCGGCTTGAGATAAGCCAATTAGTTCAGACTGGCAGGTGGATAAACCCGGTGAGTTGAGCCGGGTTTATCCACCTAGTCTGAACTAGGACTCAGTTGAATACATTGTGAGTCAATCTGGCAAAAAAATATTTCTCTGAAATTGTTTTGCATATATTAAACTTCAAATTAAGTTTATTTAATCAGAAATTAATAAAAATGAGGAAAGTTATGATAATGTAATTCAATAATGGCTACTCAAAATGAATTGCTTATCCAGTCTAATATATTAACATGCATAAATACCAAGCTGGCCATAACAAATACTGTAGGATTTTATAAGTACATTATTGATCTTGCCCGAGTGTATATGGGCTGACATCTTGAAAATTAAATCCTGGCAAAATAGAGAGGGTTTTGCCAACACCTGCTTCATTCTATAATTTGTATGAAATTTTTCATTAGTGTTGATTCAGCAAAATAAAAAACAATAGTACTGGCACTACGTTTCGCGAACGATCCGTTCGCTTTTTCAAGTAGACTGGTGATGTTATTATAGATTGATGATGGTTAGTCAACAATGAATGGATTTATACTGACAATGACGTGATAATTTTCAGCCAATATGAATGCATCCTTTCCGTTTGAGAATACATTCTGATATTACGCATGCTTTATGGCATATATTCATAAGAATGCTACTTATGAAATGTATAAAAAAGCTGGAGTTAACTACTATTCGAAATGGAGGTTGTTCTTAATGAATTTACAAAGTATAAACAATAATGCATGTTTGGTTTTTTTTTGGCCTGATATGAATTGTTACAATATATGTGTAGAATTAATGTTTTTTTAGTAACAATGGCTTATTTAAAGTGGCTATATACTGTAGTTTTTTGCAACACTCGTTGAGCATGTATTGATGTAACCTACCCACAATCCATTCATGCAGTTAAGGATGATAACATTATACTGCTATTAAGTATGGCCTCAATATATTTTCGTCACATAAACATTTTACTTATTTATACCCTATACATAGTGATTTGTTCAAAATTGTAAGTGACAATTTAAATAGAGCACAACTGCGGTACACGGCAGTAACAAATACTGTCCTTGGTATATTACAGTCCATACTGTACGCAGTGGACAACAAAAACATTTTCTATTCAAATTATTTAGGGCAATGGTTAAATTTATTATTACTACGTAAAATTTGCACTTTGTTGCTGCTCGCTGGTGCTATGCTCTGTCTTTATGCACTGATTATAAAATACTGGTAAACATTTTTTGTTTCTTTTATAATCATATCACTGTATTTTTGAATGGTATATTATGCTGTTTTACTAGATATTTCACACTGTTCTCTATATTGGTTTCAAATCAGACAGCGTCTTACAACGAAGATTGACACAGTTTATAGTCGAGCACATTCTTTAGGTTGTTGTGAGAATATTAAACATGTTTAATATTCTATGATGCGACCGTCCCTTTAGTTTGTTTTTTTTTATCATATCTAATTAATGCATGCAATGCACCCATGATTTATGAAAACCTGTGGTAGGTACATCATATTATTCATCGGTGCAATGGGACAAAGCATTAAAAGCTTATATATATTTTTCCATTCCTAAAAATATTGATGCCTCAAGCCAGTTGAATTATGTCTTCGGTGGTTAAGCTACCAGTATTAGAAATTTTTTATCAGAGATTTTTTAAGGAACTTAAGAGGGTAATTGGGATAATTTTTTTTACATAGTTTATTGATTTAAAATAGGACTTTTAATTTATTAGAGAAATAGTGTTTGGTTGAAAGATTTTCAAAAACTGGAATAAATTTTTGGTTATTACCCTCACCAAAGAAATATACTACATAGAATTTTTTTTAGAACAAAGAAATGTATTTACTCTTATTATCTGTGAAATTATGGTATGTTGTTAGTAATTAGTCTCAGTGTAATTAGTAAGACTAATATTTTGGGTACTGTTTATTTTCAGATAGAAACAATATTTTTAATGAAACTGATTATCAATGTGAACAAATTAGGTTTTGTCTTTTGCTCGACTGTGCTCTATAAAATATTAATCTGTAGAAAGTATATTTATAAGAAGACTGTCCGCCTACATTTGCTAAAAATAGGTCATTACAAGAGGGTTGAAATCTCAATATAGCTAGTAGTCATTATGAAATGAGAACATTATAATCAACATAAAATACAGGTGCCAATACATATCCACCACAGTATTTGCATATATTATTAGGCACTTGTACTTACGGGCATAATAAGGAATACGGATTTAAGTACAGTAAACGATGAATTAATAGGTATGATGCATAAACCTCAACATTCATACTCTGACCCGATTTTGTTATATGTTCTCTTCCACTTAAATTTAAAAGCCCAAGCACTATTAATGTAAAATCCATAGTTATCAGAAATATTTCCTTTGAAACTAAGAGAACAACAGGTGGATTGGACCCAATCCATCAGTTTAACTGACAGCAGCTTCTTAAAGAAATGATACTTTAATCTTGTTAGTACTTTTAAAGTTCATATTATTCAGCTTTTTTTGTATCGATTCTAGATTGTTTGTCTGCCTACATTAGTTAACAGTGCAGAAATTTGGTAATGAACCAAGAGTTGTCCACAAATTAGTATTATTTTTTTTTTTTGATAATTAAATCTCTATTTATCAGAGGTGTTTCTGTTATAATAAATTTTGTAATTTCCGTCTCAATTTAACTTTCAAAGAATAAATCGATGCCTGAATGCTGCTATGATTTGAAGTTAAATCTGTTACTTCCATCTGCAGCTTGATGTAGAATACAGATTATTTTCAGTTATATAATTCTAGAAAAGAAACAATTTTTTTAGAATCTGTTTACAAAATACTTTTACTTGCTGTTTGCATCAAGTTGCTTAGTAATTTCTGATTGTATTTTTAAGTTTCAGGTAATAATTCGCATTATTTATTGGTTTTGTTTTTACTTGTACTCTCATTTTGGTTGAAATATTTACTTATTTTAATAAAACTCAGATTGCAAGACTTCTACCCTTCCCTAATGCCATGCCCAGATTATCAATTTGACAAAAAAAAACTGTTGTATGACCATATATAGTCATGGTGTGCCTATATATGGTCATGATGAGATGTCATCATTACCATATTTAGGCATGTCACAAGTTTGATAGATTGGTCAAGGCTTTAAATCCTATCAATTTAACATATTATTTTGGATCCCCCATGGATCTGGACATAACTATGGCTAACTTACCTTAGCAATATTATTATAATTCATTAAACAATTTTATATTGAGAATATTCAGCTCTCTGTAGTGGCCTATATAGGACATAGAAAATATGTTATATGTTTGTAATTAGAATAAATGTAAAAAAGGATAATGTAGTGATTGAGGTTTATGTTTATTTAAAACATTATTGTGCTTCGTAAAGCAATGTATTGTATCTGCATTATGGTTGGCATTATATTGAAAAAGAATTATAGATTATCAGTTATATGATATTGATTATAAAAAATATACTCAATATGCTTAGTTCTAATTAGCCCTTAACCATTATTATATGTTATTATGTTTATCGCAGTGCATTATGGTGAATAGTTGTATGTAATGATATGTCATTTCTGAGCTTATTTTTAGAAATCAACTTTTAAAAATATTTTAATTTTTTATCAAACTTTTACATAACTTTCTCTGTTTCTGTTTCGCTACAAACGGAGCTATTAGTACTAACTGAAGCTATAATTTTACATCTGTTGGATGTGAGAACATTTTGCAAAGACCTCACATAACATAATTCATGACCACATTGAAATATCCAAATATCCATTTGTGTATCTGAAGTTAAAAACAATTGAATTAGACAACTGACAGGCTGATTTTCCCAGCATGCATTGCGATAAACAGAGGACATCATCAAGGGTTAAATTTGTAAATCTTATTTTGTTAGATGTATGTGTTGTATTTTGGTAGATGTGTGATCATGATATAGATGTTTGTCCACCAACATTTGCTAAATCAAGGATTGAACATTGTATTTTAATTTTTGTTTTTTTGTGATAAGAATAATTATTTAGTAATTTAGTAAAGCACACATCTTGAGTTTGTAGGTACTTAAATGCGGGAAAGCATTCATTTTTTTTGCATGAAATAAACTACACCCATGCATCAATATTGATTTAACTTGAGTTTTATAATGGAATCTGTGTTATAATACAAGAGACGATAGTAATACAGGTGTCTGTACATGCATTGTAATGCAGGTGTTGGTCTGTTGAGTGTGCTGTAATACATGTGTTAGTGCATTGTAATACTGGTGTCGGTTGGTGGTAATACAGGTGTTGGTGCATTGTAATACTGGTGTCGGTTGGTGGTAATACAGGTGTTGGTGCATTGTAATACTGGTGTCAGTTGGTGGTAATACAGGTGTTGGTGCATTGTAATACTGGTGTCAGTTGGTGGTAATACAGGTGTTGGTGCATTGTAATACTGGTGTCGGTTGGTGGTAATATAGGTGTTGGTGCGTTGTAATACTGGTGTCGGTTGTAATACAGGTGTTGGTGGATCTTAATGCAGGTGTAGGGTGTTGCAATACAGGTTTTGGTTGTAATTACAAGTGTTGCTAGTTTAAAAAGTCCACATTTCTTTACTGCATATAGATCATGCATACAAGTAGACTGGAATATACTCCGTATTCTACAAAATAGATGTACTAAATGAAGAAATAAATTGCTTAAGATGGTAATTTTGATGCGTTAGTACAGGGGTCAATTAAAAAATGGACATACTGCATACAATATATACATGTGCATTGCAGTACAGGTGTTGATGCATATAAGTACATGTATAGAGCGGTTAGTACAGTGGACATTGTTCAGGATTTACACCCAGTCTCAGGTCAGGGCTTTGAGACGTCGTGTGTTGATCTGCATCCTGCAATGTAACCAATAAATCAACGTTCTCACATTCAGAGATGACTTTTTAGTGGTCCTACAATACGTCATGCAAACTCTTCGACCCTGGAGATTATGCGTGAAATCAGCGTTACTAATTCATTCCGAATCATTCATCTCCTACTCTAAACTAATTCCTCAATTCTCCTACCAAGTACCCATTTATATTCCTGGGTGAAGAGAGGCTATGTTATGTACAGCAAATATCTCAGAATTTGTTGTTTTGACAATAAAATTGACTTGTATCTTTTAACTTGTAAAGTGGCTTACCCAAGTACACAAGTAGTGTGATGAGCGTAGGTCTTGAACCCCCAACCTTCCGATTGAAAGCCAAATGCCTAACACGCTGCACCACACGTTTCCATTAACACATTTCCCTTTTCTTTTTTTTTTATTTGAATTTTATTTTTAATTTATTTTTATGAAGGTGCGACTACACTTTCACCCACTTGAATGTTTTTGGGTTTCTTTCTCATAATGCAATTCTCTCTAGGTATTTAATTATTCTTCAACGATATAACAGCACCGATATTAGTAAATATTTGAAAAAGAAAAACGATTTGTGACGTGGAAACAGACGAATGACATAATGATTTGTCGTCATTGCTATCAAATAAGTTAATAAAAAATACAAAGCATGCATCACATTCCCTTTTTTTTTATTTTAATTTTTTTTTTATTTATTTTTATGGAGGTGTGACTACACTTTCACCCACTTAAATGTTTTTTTTTTTTGTTTTTTTTAATTTACGAATTAAATAGCATCGTACAATTTTGAAATTTCATCATTTTATATGGACAGATATACTACAGTTGTTGATTTAATGCAACTCTCTCTAGGTATTTAATTATTCTTCAACAATATAACAACACCGATATTAGTAAGTATTTGAAAAAGAAAAACCATTTGTGACGTGGAAATGACGTACATGATGAGTCATTATTGCTATCAAATAAGTTCATAAACATTACAAAGCATGCATCAAAGACAAACCTGAAGACAAGACACATATTCCTCAAAATAGTCAATCATTCATTAAATTATTCACTAGATGATCACATTTCTACAACTCAAGTTCAGAACACCACAATTCTATAATGCTTTTTTTACCTATGTGGCCTTTTAAAATTGACCATTTAACTTTTTTTCTATAACACCCAAATAAACCTACAAACCATCGTCTTTTTGAGTCTACTGCTGTTGCAATATCTTCATATATACATAACTATCACATTAAACTATACACATGCTCATTTACAACTGCCTTATTTGGTTATGTTGTAAAGCACAATTTTGCATTGAAACTGAAGAAGTGTCATACAATTTTCATAAACAGTATTTCAATTAAATATTATCACATAATATTACACAATTAACTTACACCTGTATTTTTACGTAATAATTATACCCATAACATTTCAAATACTGTAATACCTATTTTCTTACATAATGTCACGTTATAATATGTATACAAAACATACCGGAAGAGGTAGTACAAGAATAGTGTATACAGTGAAAGCTGGTTTTTCGGTAGTTCGTAGGCCTACAGTATAATTACGGTTTGAATACAAACAAAGCTACACAAACTCTTATATCAATATAATTAAAACGGTCCACTAACAATGTGGTGATGTGCATAGGGCCGGCGGAGTGATGCTGCTCCATTCCATGTTGATATTCTGTATAGTTTCCACCAGTCTGGTAGTATTCAGGTAAACGGCGAACTTCAGCTATAACAATTAGAAAACAAGAACAAAAAAGTTAAGAGGTTACTGTACTTGTTCCTAGACCACCTTCACTTTTGGAATAAAATTTATCACGGTTCGATGAATTATTAAGTCCTAACCAATTCCTCACACAGTTCACATTACCGTACTCTTTTCAATCTAAAGAACTGTGTGCTAAAAAACTAATCGATAAGGAAATGGATATATGAGACTAATGTGTTTTTTAAACAAAATTTTAAGTCTCATGTTGTTAATGTCTCTGGCAGAACTCGGTTAAGTGTAATTCAAATTGTACTAGAAAGTCGTTTATACCGAACTCTTTAATAGTTTATTCATTTATACAGTATTACAAATCATAATGTTTGCATCATGTACTGTGTATTTCATTTTTGTTTATATATTTCATAATAATCATAAGATATGTCATTGTTATCGAGGAATACGAATCTGTATTTAAGTATCAATTAAATTTTATTCCAAATCAATTCAAAACTTCATATGAAATAGACCTATGCAAATCAAGTATAACGTGGGAAAAATGAAGAACAAAGATGTTGAAAAGAAATGGAAAGGGCATTCAAAACAAGCACAGCTTTAACATATGAATCCCCGTACAAAACCGGAGGGCAACTTAACTACAGGCAAATCTATACCCCGCCGGACACCATCTCGGTATTTCTACAAAAGGTTTCGGGGTTAAAATAAAAACATTTCAAAGAAAGAATTAAATTATTTACTAGTGAGTTAATTATGGAGCTGAATATTAAAAGAAGAAATGTGGTTTTAAAATTTTAATAGCTGTGAGAGATTATTCCATATTTTTACACCTTGGTACCGTAGGTTCTCCATTGTTAGGCCTATTTTTTTTCTTTTTTTTAATTAATGCGAAGCTGGTTTTTATTCCTGGTATTGTGGTGTGGTCAGGGGCGGATCCAGTAGGGGCCACAAAATTTAACAATTTCAATGCAAATCAATGTTTTGTGCTACTCATCTATTCTAAAACTGTTGTGTCCCCCCCCCCCCCCACCCCCGTTAGAAAAATTCTGAATCCGCAACTGGTGGTGTGATTCTACTGTTTGGAAATAACTGTCAAAGAGATGGCAATAGTTTACGGTGGAAAGAAACATGAATGTAGCAACAGTTTTAAGATAAATACCAAAAATGTTGAGAATACAGGTAGATTATGAAAAGGGGTGAAGATGGATGTTGATAGTGGACGTTGCAAATGATACAACGTAATGCTTTTTTCTGGCGTATGTGTAGGCGGCTGTAGGCAGAGGAATCCCATGTAGTAAATGCATACGTAAGTTGTGACAAGGTAATTCAACAAAAGGACGCACATCTCCGCTCTCGAACATAGCGCGTGCGTACAGTCCTTTGATCTTTACTGTGGCATCGACAAACCGATACTAGTTGCGAGTACAGCCGTCAATTATTAGTCTATGGGTGCCATTCGTTTTATGGTGTTAGTTTTTATTTTATTAATTTTGGGTACTTCGCAATGTCTGTTACATTTGATTTTTTTTGACCGCGAGCTTGTTAAATGCTTCTATAAACTGCAATTTGATTTGTGAAAATTGACCAAGAAAATGAAAAGTTATAGCAATTCAAAATTTAGGAATTCTATAAAATTTCATGTTCTTATGTAACATTAATCTGTCATTTTGACAATGTTGGCATAAGGTGCCGAGGACGAACATTTGAGTATATACGGAACATTTATTAATTTTTTTCTCGAAGTGAGTCTCATGAACGACAATCTGTCTCTTATACACATCTAGATGTGTATAAGAGACAGGGTCATATGTATGTATGTATGTATGTGTCTTTTATATCTGGATCGACTTCTATTATTATTTATACATATATTATATATTATCTGATATATACCTATATTATCTGAATTGACTTTTAGAGAAACTGATGCTACATCGAGATCCATAGCGATTTGATTACAATTACGTTACTTGAGTACCGTACATCTGATATTATTCAATGAGACCTATTTTTAAAATAACAAATTTAATTATTGTTACAATGTGAACGATTGAGAAAATCTAATTAAAGAGCACTTAACAGTTACATAATATCTAGCTATTATCTCCGCCATCGTGAAAAAGAAAGACTATAGCAGTACTGTATGTTTATTGTACTCCAGTTAACGGTTATCGTCGTATTGTATTGTGTATTTTTACGTTAACGCGTGGTATTGCAGCCAATCACACATTGGGACAGGTGATTTACAACTTTACTCGTTCTGTCCTATCAAAATATCAATTTTCTTTAGTATATTATATTCCAAACACTCCGGTCCCGCTATCTTGTTTACAATTGTAAACAAGAAAAATACAATTCTTAAATTATCTCTCGATCCCCCTGTGATACATTTTCAAATAATGATAGGCCTATATCCTGGTGTACCACACTTACCTTAATATGGTGCTCCGGTATCGGTACAACAGGCATTGCAATATATCGAACGTCAATGAGTTGTACGAACTGTAAATCAATACAGTATTCATCACCGAAGTACTTGTTCGTAATATTGTTCCCTATCACAGATCAAGTTGAAGAAAATCAAAGATTACACGGTACCGGTATGCGATTTCCTCACTAAGAGCACTAAATTGCCCTGGAGTCTCCAGCAATTTTGGTTCATCCACCTGTCTCCAGGATACTCCACATTTTCTCCCAGAATTTGAAAATCTCCTGGATATTAACAAATGTTCACAGCTTATACATACAAAAGGTAGACAAAGAATTATCGAACAATCTGGGCGACAAAAACAAATTAATAATGACCCAAACCTGCAGTTTTATCTGTTCTTGTAATTTGATGTAGGCCCTATCTTCTAGGCCTAATATTATTTGTATAAGTTTTGTTTTTCGGACACACCTTTGTTTTTCAAAGTGTGCCACTGATGTACAAGTGCAAGTCCAAATAAATATTACCACCTGCACAAGCCTCTTTGTTTTATAGTAAACAGGGTGGAAAGTTTGTGTATGCATAGTTGTACATGCGTTTTAGCTAGTACACGCGTCATAAATCTCTGTCAGACCTGCACGACAGGAATTTGATTTTAGCAGCGTATGATCCCTGCCTGAATCAAGTATTTAAATAGTACAGTTTTCAACTTTTGAACGAAGTGGGTTTCCCAACCATACGAAGTCGGTGTGATGGCGTTTGCTTCTTATGCAGGGACTATCTATTTCTCTGATCATTTTACTAGGTAGGTATTAAAATACATTAACTGTGATAAAGATTTGACTTTGTTTCGTTACGTTTAGGCCTACAGTAATTAATGTTTTTAATAAATAAATTAGCTTTTTTAACTAGCCCTATCCCAAGTTTTGTCCTTTTATAAAAATAGGAATACATTGAAATTATAAACATATAAGAGTACGGTACTAAAATGAACCTGTTGTTCCTATGTCATCCAAACCCACTTCATTGGAGCAGAAGTATCTTCCAAATAGTAATCTAACTGCTTTGCGAAACTTTTTATACTTGTAACCATATATGAACGAATTTACAACCGAGTTACTCTGTGCCATCAGTCTGAACACCTTATACCATACCGACGACACGGCTACCAACTCTATATCAAAGTTTTGGAATAGATACACAACTTGATTTGGTGTCCATAGCACACAGAAAGCGCCTAGTACTATCAACAAAACTGATATGACGCGTTTGCGTGCATTTAAAAGCGTCATTGCCTGCGCTGCGTTCATGGGACTTTGTTTCCCAGCGTCAATCTTAAGATTTTGAAGAATTCTATTATAAGAATATATCATGAAGATAAGTGGAATCAAGTACGATATTAAGAATATTAAGACGCCATTCAATCGTTGTGAGGCCGTGTCTGGGAACCCGTATGTACATTGGTGAATATCTGAATCATAAGAATTGACGAACGGAGCAGCAAACTCTTGAATAAAGGACACAACCCACGTGCCAGCTATCATCACCCAAACTTTTCCCGACGTGAAATGACGTTCGTAGTACAGAGGGAACACAAGGGCGAAAAACCTTTCTATCGTCACGCAAACTAAGTTAAAAACTGACGCTGTCAAACAGACCCAAAAGAAAAAGAGATTGTTGTAAAAACGGCAAAATAATTCCGCTAAAATCGCTGAATCAGGGACATCTAGGTAAGCAGCTTCAACTGGAAAGACGTTCACAATGAGTAATATCGAGGACAGAAGATCGGCAATTGCTAGACTCAGGATTAGATAATTAGTTAAAGAGTGCATAGATTTAACTCGAATAATAACAGCACAAATGACAGAATTGCCGACAGTTCCAATAACTCCAAGCACAACTTCTAAAACGATCACCCAATCTACTGTCGACGACGTCTCTTCAAACTCCTGTGTTTGTGTATATGCAACCGTTGTTGCCATTTTAGTAAAACTTGTAATGAAATGAATGTCACTCAGAACGTACCATATGAATATTTTATGTAGGCATAGGCTACAAGATGATTGTGACAGTTATCGGTTAGTATTCTTCTTCCTCAAAGTATTTACAAAAATAATAACCTATAGTTTTTAATTCCTTAGACATATCGAATCTTCTTGAGCGTAATGTTTCGTTTTGTACAACTCAAACGTCTGCAACCGATCAGTAGAGCAATCGCCTTTTAAAAAAATTCGTCATATTTGAAGGGGACGGACATGTGCACAACACGCAATATAGAATTCATTTATCGTAATTAGAAAGAAAGCATTATATGCTAGTCCGATAATTATTCTCATTGTCCTTGCACTATACCTCAGTGTATGCTGCAACATCAACTGCTTAAAACAACAAACACGGCGAAGAATACCGAATTATGATTTGACTAATAGTCCTACGTCATAATTTAGCGAATAATAATTTCAGTAAGTCGTTTCATTTACTGGAATAAAAGTGCATAATTCCATCGCTATTAAATTTATAAACTATTATGACATCCGTCCTAGAACTGTTACGTATTTCCAGACAACTAAGGTTACTGAAGACTTGAAAAAATCGTCAATGTGAAAGCCAAAGTTTTAAGGCACTTGGTAATCCGTCCTCTCCTTATCCGCCCTTTATATTGGCATGTAGGCCTATTCGATGAAGTCACGACCTGTGTCATATGGTTGTTTTATGTATAGTCTGCTAAATGTTTTTTTAACAGATTTCGCTGCTGCTGTCGTGTCAATGTGCCCTTTAAAGTATCCTTGCATTGCGCATGTTATGCGCAATATGTCGTACTTTAATAAAAGCTTCTTTGGCAGGCGACTGTTATATTCATATTATCACTCAGGCGAGTGGACCACAAAAGTACATCTGCTGAATTACGGTTGACTTATCGATCTTAATTCAAACTCTGCTCAACTTTCTAGAATATTTGAAACTCGATGTCTCTTTACTTGATTGCCTTAAGTCGGCTATTGATGTCGCCGATAGGTCCCATAGGCACAGTGGTTTTAACTAAAGAAATCGATTCCCTTTTGGATCTCTTCTTGATGCGGATTTCCCCCGTCACCGGTGGCCCTGCGATTTCAACACAATTTCCGGTTTACGGTGGCGCATGTGAAATCAAGGACTATTATAATAGAATGATCTTACGTCCAATCATTCTCGGCTCAGCCTTCAATTAGCGAATCGAAATGATTAATAGTTTTATAACTAGCTTGATATACTTATTAAAATTTAATTACCGTTATATCAGATTCATGATAGATGTATTGGCAGTGAGTATTCGATTAGGTTTTGAATCCAGGCTTAGTAGGCCTATACAGTTATAGCATATGCGGCATCATGGCAAAATACTCTCATCTTTCAACCCGGGGTAAACGGCAATAAAGTTAAATATACTGTCTGTCATGAGATAAAAATTAAATTCCATATTTGAATTAATCAGTGTGTCTGTTTAGGTAAGCTATTACCGGTACTCACGATTAAAAATTTGTACAGGAAAAATTATTTCTGCGTCAAATAACCCAGGGGCGGATCTAGGATTAAATTTAGGCGGTGGGGCTCACTTGGTGCGAAGCTCCGAGTGGGTGGGTTTGGGAAGGTGGTGTCCTTCCTCCCATGAATTTTTAAAAAAAAAATTAACACTATGACAGCCGTACATAGCATTCTAATCTAAAGAATTAGCTATTGTTATGGAGTCTTGAAAATATACTGTATTCGATAGTTCGTAAACACGTTTTCTGCCGAATGACTAATGACTGTTGTAGGTGCGATATGTTATTATTTATTATTATGTTGGATATTATGTTGGCATTAAATTGATTATGTACTCTTAAATAAAATTCGCAAATACCTATGTACGGTAACTATACCAAAAGATTGTACTTTTATTCTATCATTTCACCACGAGCCTTATGTGTTGTTGCGCGCCAGCGTAATCAACAAAAACCAACACCAACTGACTGAAGTAACCAACACCGACTGAAGTAGGCCTACTGTAGTAATAAATATAGGCCTAGATATGATCCTAGTGTAAAAACTTCTCTTATTTCTTCTGTTTTCTATATGAACAATCGCTTTTTAGCTTTTTTATCGTTATCGTTGAAGTATAAACAGGCCTTAAAACGGAAATTAGGCCTATAAGATGAGAAAACAGATGATGATGATGATGATGACGATATTCAAAATTAGCTGGTAATCAATTTAATAATTTTTGTATTATTAATGTCTGTAAAACAGATCAAGTAAATAACTCACTTGATCCTTTCAAAAAAGCTATTGAAATTTTATGATTTTTTTTGGGCAGCCACTTTCAGTACTTCCCAAGTAAAGTTTGTATCCTTTGATTTGTATTCACAGAACTCTAGATGGCGCATGCACTGAATCGAAGTAGCCGGCAAGATGGCGGTAGCTGGACGGTTCTCGCAAAAGTTATTCCGTCTTTCATTGCTGAAAAATGTTCGAGTTTTGCAAAAAGCGTATGCATGTGAGTCAGAAATCAATCTTTTTTTATTTTGAGTGGTAGATTATCATTGCTTTTTACATCAGTTTTTTGTATAACAGGCTCAATATAGGCCTAATCCCCAGGTCCTAGCCTAGGTCCTAGCCTGAGTCCTAGCCTAGCTAGCTAGGAGCCTAGGCAGGCGCCGAGCAGGCAGGGAGGCTAAAGTAGGACCGAGGCCGATTGGCTCTAACTAGGCCTAGGCTAGTCTGGGTCCTAGACCACTTGGGACAGCGTCTGCTACTACTAGTAGGGCTTAGCATAGCGTAGCCTAGACTGCTATGCATAGTACCTGTATCAGGCACGATATATTGCACAGAACCTCACATCTGACAGTGACTGAGTATTTATTTCAATTTAGGCCTCCCTACTACGTGTACTGTACACGGTAGTGATGGCGATGCTATCTCAAAATCGGGTGCACTTCCCCCCCCCCCTTCGCGTTCTTTTGCCTTTGTTTCATGTGGCTTCAAAAGCGCCTTGAGACGTTTTTCTGTGGAGGGCGCTATATAAATATACGACCATTGACCATTACATGGTCAATGTAGACTAGGCCTAGTGCAGGTGCAGATTTATTTTTCAGAGACATTTATTGTGATATGGACCACCTAGGCATGGCTCTAGCTAGGTCATATGTTTCACCAAGTTTGATTAAACATTGTAGTTGTATGTTTTATTAGTATAGTAGTACTAATACGATAGTTGAGTACTTATTAGGCCTAGTATAGTAGCAGTACACTGTAGTGTATATACAGTAGGCTATGCCCATACTGTAAAGTTTTTTTAATTGTGCGTAGAATATCTAAAAAATAAGCTCAAATTTGCTCGAAAAATAGGTGCGCGGAATTGTAATTGCTGCATACAGTAATTCAAATTCAAATTCAAATTGGTTTTGTATTTTAAAGATTTGTTCAAAGCCTAATTTTCAGCAAAATGTGCGCAGAAATCGGCCCTTATTTTCTGAAATGCGCAGACAGATTTCTAGGCCAAATGCTTGTGCGGAGGATATACTGTATTCCCCACGCAGGCCTTACTATACAGTATTCAGGCCTTTTTAATTAATTAATTAAAAGGTTTTCATTGTTAGCAAAATCTTAATGTTTGATATGGTGTGCTTGTTCAAGAAATGCACCTTTGTTAGATGATCATTATTTATGAAATTATTTATGTTGATGGTTGTTGGATTTCATTTTTAAATAGCATCATTTGGAGACAGTACCAAGAGAGGAATGCCTGGTGCCTATCCCAAGACAGAAGAAGAAAGAATTGCTGCTGCTAAGAAATACAACATCCGTGTGGAAGATTACGAACCCTATCCAGATGATGGATTAGGCTGGGGAGATTATCCTAAAATGGAAAAAATCCATCAGGACTCCAGAGATCCTCATGCTGACTGGGATTTTCCAGAAGAGAGGAGGAACTATGGAGAGCTTGTAAGTACATTGGATAAAGATTTAATCCAATAATAAGCTTTTATTTGTACAGTTGTATCATGAATAATAGTTTACTAGCTAGATGAAAAGGTCAGATTATTTAATGAAATTTTCTTATGCATTACTGTAATATATTAAAGAATAATTCCTCTAGAAAATTACTACATCTAGCCAACCACTTTAATAGGATTACTGTAAATATAACTGCTGTTGTATTGGCCATTGGTTGTGCTACTTATATGAATGATACATTAACTTCCTCTACTCTATACATATGACTGTCACTATTATTACATGCTGACATTTGAAAGAATACGATGAAGAAATATTTGGTTTAGAATTAGATTGATAAGCCCACCTTAACTAGCTCGCTCTTCACTTTGTCATTGATTGATTGATTGATTAGTTTGCTTTTTTGCAGTATATATATTTTGTAATGTGTATTATGTACTATATATTCACAGCTACACATAGAAGAGGATTTTCTCAAGAGATATACACCCAACAGTACAAAGAAATACAAATACTCCCAGTAAGTGAGAAAGCCTCAAAGATCTTATAATAACAAGATAGCGCTTTTCATGTTTTTAAGCCTAACAAGTAGAAGCGTTGATGTTCAGTACAAAAAGCATAAAAAGTAATAGGGCATCCTAGTTGTTACAATGGAATTTGCACGCAGAAATCGCGGAATGCGTTAATCTTTAGTTAAAAATCATTGATGTCAAAGTTGAAAAGTAAATGTAATTGCGAAGACACCCTACACTGCGTTGTTACAGAATATGCAATTGTAGACACTCTTGTTTTAGAATCTTTGGAAATTTTATACAGTAGTATAGAGGGTGCTGTTACAGCCTGGTAGTTTGGAAAAATTGATGTCAAAGTTGAAAAGTAATTGTAATTGCGAAGATGCCCTACACTGCGTTATTACAGAATATGCATGCAGAAATTGCGGACACTCTTGTTTTAGAATCTTTGGAAAGTTTATACAAGTAGTATAGAGGGTGCTGTTACAGCCTGATTGTTTGGAAAACAATTTTAACTTCAATGAAATTAATAGTTTGAAGTCTAAGTGCCACTATATGTACTCAGTGGTGGATCCAGGAATTTGTAATAGGGGGGCTCAGGGAGGGATTTTCACAAATAGAGGTTCCATCCACCTCGCCCCCACCATGGTTGGGACTGAGGTAAGAAAAGTTATGATTATAGCACCTCCAGATGGTTGGAAATGGCACTCTCAGACTTAAATTTGATAATTTTATTTTTTTTCTCCCATTTGAAAAAAAATAATTTTAAATTCACCATTGCTGCCACTATCCAATATGACAAATGTCATTCTTTAACAATATTATTTTTGCTTCTATTTTAGTACTCAACAAGCAGGCATGTTTTTCGCTGTTTTGGGAACCCTTGGCTTCTTATTTTGGCTTGGATCATTTTACAAGTTTTTCCCACCTGTTGTGAGTACCTTCAAATAATAAAATAATAATAATAATAATGTGAGTGAAATGTAATGAAAATGGATAAAATAAAGGAATAATGATACATTTTCAGTAGTAATAAATTGGAAAATTATAAGATTTGTATAATAGAAAAACTGCAAGCCTTTTGAAAACCATGCTTGGGAGTTGCCCAAAGTGTGAAAACTCAATGTTGACAAAATGATCTGCAACTAAACAAAAATGTAAAATGGATACAGTAGAGCCTGTAAAGCAAAAACCAGACAAAACATTAGTTTATAAAATAAAAAAGGGAAAGTTAAAAACAAAAATAATGATGAAATTGGGCATGGTGATGTGATAATAAAATCATGAATAATGATTTTAATATGATAGAATAATAAAAACAATAAAGGGTTTATTTATAATGCGCCTCTTCCTTGTGGTTATAAAGCGCAGTTCTTTTTCCTGGTCATTGGGTCCATATGCTAAGTGTTCCTGCTGGTAATCAGCGCAGGAGCGGGTAATCCCACCAGGTTACCATATACTCCTGGGTGAAGAGAAGCAATGCAGATAAAGTGTCTTGCCCAAGGACACAAGCAAAATGCACAGCGAGTGATTGAAACCCCGACCTCGAGGTTGGGAAACCAAACCGTTCCAACTGCGCCAAACCGCTTCCATAAGGGGAAATAGTGAATATTATATTTGTTTTTTTGTTCTCTTTTTAGGTACCTAAGCAGTATCCTGAAAACAACAGAATTATACCAGAATTCAAAATGTTCTAAGGTTAGCGAATACTTTACTGGAATTATGGGTACCAACACCACTGATAATGGTGTGCTTTATGTTGACAGTGAACAATTATTTTGTAATAAACCAAATGAAACTTCTATTATCATTTAAATAATTTGTATTTAATTTAGAATTGTGTCATCAGATTAAATGTTTATGAAGTGGTTCCAAGTTGTAAGCTCAATGGTTGAATTTGGATGTATTTTATCCAATCCAATGAAAACCTTGTGAAACTTTGACAGTATCATTAAAAAAAAATTTCACTGGATGTTAGAATTTCATTAATTTTGTTGCTCAAACAATTTACTTTGCAGGGATATAGCATATTAAATCAGCTTTCAAACAATACCAAATATGTGGCAAAGACAAGCCAAACCAGTCACTCGTCGCAAATTGTGTTTCAGAGAAAATAGCAAAAACATGCTAGAATGTAAAATTTAAAAAATCTATTTTATTTCACTAAACTGAGTTTTATGTATCTATAAATCATGCTGTGCTGTTATTTTTCCCAATGTTAATGTTAAAACAACACTTTTTAAAGATTTTATGATAGTTTCTGCATGAGAAATGCCTGAAATCATAAACTTTGAAGGCTGATTTCTCATATATTGTTCTTTAAACAGCTGTATGCTTAAATGCTTGTAACTTCATAAGGAAATGTCCGATTTGAATGATTTTTTTACTATTTTATAACTCTTATTTTACTCTTTAACCCTGTATTAATAACTCAAAATCGATTTTTGCGACGAGTGACTGGTTTGGCTTGTCTTTACCACATATATTATAATTACCATTGTGAAGGGTAGTGCAATACCGTGCGTCTGTGTACGTACTTCCAGGTGCTTAACTCAAAAACGGACCGATTTACTTCAAATTTTCACATTGATATGGCAGGGAAAGTGTTTGTAATCTCAGATTATCTTGTTGACCTAGGTTGAGAGGTTTTCAAAATATTTCTGGTGACTTAAAATACATGACCTTATATAAAATATTGATAATACAGTTGAACTTGCCTATTAGTCAAATCAAAAATGCCATTGAAAAATGATTCGACTTGAAGATAAAGTTTGACTTGCAGATTGTTATTGAATGGAAAACAACAATTTGGCAGGTAAAATAAGATAGACTTAAAATTATTTGAGTTAGGCAAAGTGGACTTAGGCAAGTTTAACTGTATACTACAGGTCATGATTACCAAGTTGGAAGAAGTTTACTAATGATATTTAAAAGAGAGAAATTCGAAGTACTGTATTTCACTTTTTCACATTGATTTTCAAGAAGAGATACTGTGTCACAATTTTCAACTATCAATTCAATTAGTCAATATTCTGCTACAACACTTGCCTTGGGTGAATCTCTTGTGATTTAATTAATACTGTAATAATATGTATAACACTAAAAAGTCTGCAAAAGGTATCAGTCTCATTATTAAAAAAATTGTGTTTACTCAACGAATCAAGCACCAATTCAAGCACTTCAAAACACCACTATCAAGTCTGCAGATGTGAAGATAATTAAACATTCAGTATTTAGTGTGCCGGTATCGTTTACCAGGAAAGGCTCATGGTATGTTGATTGCTCAAACCTTGTATTCAACATCCCAAATAAAAATGCCTCTAAACTTCTACGAAAAACAATAATTTCCAAAGGAAGTCCGCATCCAACCAGTGGCATATCAAGGGTGTGCGCAGTTCTCCAACAAATACTTGCGCACAACCCCAGTGGTTGGCGCCCCCGTCGCCCCCCCCCCCCCCAAATCACCTCATTTCGTGAGCAACTGCGTCCCCCACCTAATCATCAAGGCCCCACTTCACCTTCATGCCCTCCAACAGTCCTCCCCCCATTCAAGACTCCTAGACATGCCACTGCATCCAACTTTTTAACTTCAGTTTTTCCCATATCCAGTCCATTCCTCATCTGCATTCATTTCATGTGTTCTTGCTAAATCTACTCCACCATTCTTAGTGGTCCCTTGACAACAAGCAATAGTCAATAAAATATGGTTTTCCTGACTTCAACACTGATAATTCTTTGGTGTGTCATATACCAAACCAGCTCGGCACTCCTCCTCTGCTTCTCATTAGCTTTACACTTTCCTTTTGCTTCTGTTTTACTTCTTCAATTATTTTCTCCTCTGAATCTTCTTTTTTTGGGAATAGGTCAGGAAATTTGAATGTCTGACCTGCAGCCTAGACAATGAGAAGATAATTTAATTGTAAACAGAACGGATTATAAAGAGTATACTATGTCGACAATAAGCATACACCACTGAGCCAAATTCTGCGACAGCTGATAAAAAATAGCATATCTACTGGTAGTCATGACTGCAGGATTTGAACATGATAGTGAAATTGTTGGACTATATTGTCAATCTGAGAGATACCAAGATACCTACCAGATTCTCACAAAACAAAATGTTTTTTGGACGTGTAAATGTTACAAACTTGTAGCAGGGGATGCTTGCTACAGTATATATTTGTAAGCATGCATCCCATGTACACTTTCATGTATCAATATTTCAAAACTGTAAATGCAATAATTTCAGCTTCTTTTTTACATTGTAATTTTTATAGTTCATTATATTTGATCATTCTTTTAATTGTTTTACTGTATTTTAATGAATTTAACTGAATTTCCGACTTGGAGCAATAAAGTGTATCTTATCTTACTGGGTACAGTTAATTTTATTTATTTATTTGTTTGTTTGTTTCATTCATTCATTTATTCATTTCAAAAACCACATCCAACAGCAATCAATTGACAATAACAAGATATCTTAAAATATTTGCAATTGTACCTGAATAAATCAAATAAATGCTTACTAGTGTTACAAATGCAATTTTGTAGTCATCTTTTGGTTTAAATCTCCGGTTACGATGGTCTCGTTGTAGGCCAATGTATTTGATGAAAGTGTTTACCTGGGCAACATCCACACCATAAATCTTCTCCAGGTAGTTTTGTATATCAAACTTGGTCATTCTAGAAATCGGAAAATGAAATGACTCATTAATGTTATCACATAAATGTCTGGTTGTATAACCCAGGCTCTGAAGGAAACAAAAGTTGATGTTGTACAACTAAAGACACTGAAGAGGTGTTTGACTAAAAAATTGGGAACGGATAATATAAGATAAGTTTAAAATTTCAAAACTGGGGGTAAATGTCTGTAACCACAACACAATATTTTTAATCAATATTAATACTATTAATGGGATTGTTTGATTTCATGTATTTTACGGTATATATATGTTAAATGTAGTAAATCCAGATGTCAAGTTTGCAATTTCATGTGCACCTCTGACACATTCACTATTCCTAGTACTAATATTACTATTAGACCCCCTCCACTTACTTGTGATTCTTTTAACGTTATTTACATTTTATTTTGTAACAAATGTCAAATTGGTAATTACATTGGAGAGAGTGGCACTAAATTCCGCCTCCGATTTAATAATCACCAAAAAACCGTCAGAGACAACTCCACTGGTTTCCCAGTAGCCTGTCACTTCAATCTACCTAACCATAGCATTAATGACATAAGATTTATTTTGGTCGCTAATAAATTTTTATCCCTCTCACATAGACGCAAAGAAGAATTGAAGTGGATTCTTAGAACCAATTCTTATATTAACGGTTTAAATAAAGACGGAACCATACTTATCAGACTATTCATTTATATATACTTAATTTTTTTCTTGGTTCCTAGGCCTTTATCCAGCTTTTATCTACTTTGTTTATTCCATATTAAGTAGAACGTTTAGGATGCGCATCTTATTACGTGCCTTTGTTCTTTACTGCTGATTCGATGTTCTGTTTTTGTTTCATGTGCGAGTGTTGCTTTACTTTGTATTTTTTGTCAGTTGTCCTCACACTGAGGAAGAACACAGGAGTGTTTGAAATATCTGTGAATTAATAAATTATATTGCTTCTAGTATGTGTTTACAACTCATAGCTGTTTTTTATTGCTGTCTTTCTATATTTTATATATATATATATTTGGTTCATTGTATACTACTACTATATTAAGATACTCACTCTACCGGACACTGAAAAGTAACAACATTGGGAGGAGTTGTTTCCCGTCCTCTCACTAATTTCATCCAAAACTTTGGAAAAAACACTCGGAGTTGAGGGTTCCCTGCCACATACAACGGATACCTATAAAACAAATATGATACGTTTTAATACAAGAACAAATTTGAATCTACAGAAATACAGGATAGCGAAGCATCTTATATTAGATCTAGGCCGAAACCTATGCACTCGATTGTCTAGGTCTAGATGAAGGGTGCAGGTCAACTCGGCCACAAGTCAACTCGGCCACAAAAAGTTCGGCTACAGCCAACTCGGCCACAAGCCAACTCGGCCACAAGGCAACTCGGCCTCAAGTCAACTCGGCCACAAGATATTTAATATAAATCTCTGTAGTTTTTGCATCCTTTTTCTTCAATATAATGATTAAAATAAAGTACAGTATATTTTAGTAAAACAGGACCACCACACTACCAAAAGAGATTTGAATGCTATTATTGCCTATGAATTAAAAAGAGTTATTTATTAATGTGTTTGTCTTCTGTTTACTCACAACATTCTACTTCAACAATAATATTAAACAACAATAACGACAATAAATTAATAATATTTACTTTAATAATACTAATTAGTCATTATGACGATAATAAAGGTGATAACAACAACAACAACATTAATAGTAATATTTATTTTAACCATACTAATAGTAATAATACTAGTATGGTAACAATAACGAAATTATTTAAATATCAATTTTAATAACTAATTAGTGATAATAACAATATTGAAGGTGATAATAGCAATAATACAACAATAATAAATTAAAGATAATGTTTATTTTTATAACAATAGTAATACTAATTAGTAATAATAATAATAATGATACTTAAATACTAGGCCTACTTAGTAATAATAGGGTAATAATATCGATAATAAAGGTGACAACAACAACAATAATAATATTAATAATAATAATAATATGAGAAAAATACCAATAAAACACCAACAACAATAACTTTTTAAATTACTATTATTAAAATAATAATACTAAGACTAATAAATAATAATAATAATAATAAATCGAAAATTATTTATTATTTATATGGTACTGTAATAATAATATCAGCAAGAATTTGAACAATACCGTATATATAATGTTAATGCTAAGACTAATAATTAATATTAAAACTTAAACGGTAATAAAAACAACAATAACAACAATGACAACAATAATAACAGCAATAATAATAACAATAATACTTGATGAATTACTCCTTCAAATTGTAGTACCAGTAAATGACTTGTGGCCGAGTTGACCTGTGGCCGAGTTGATTTGTGGCCGAGTTGACTTGTGGCCGAGTTGGCTTGTGGCCGAGTTGACTGTAGCCAAACTTTTTGTGGCCGAGTTGACTTGTGGCCGAGTTAACTTGTGCCCGAGTTGACTGTGGCCGAGTTGACTTGTGGCCGAGTTGGATCGAATTCTAGATGAAATATAGGTCTAGGCCTACGGTGTGGTGTGAACCCCTCCGTGGGTCCCTATGCTAGACAAGCCTCTCGCGTGCTGTGCTCCAATCCAGCCCAGCCTAGATGGAGTTTCACACGGTATGGTTGTTTCGCATTGTTTCTGTCCGAGCACTACAAAATAGTAATAACAACAACTCATAGGCTACAATTAAACACATGGTTTGCAATGCATACCTGGTATATAAACCCGCCATTTTATTGTAATCAAATAATAAATAAAACCAAGATATTATCACTGCTCTTCTTGCGGCTAGCCTAGGCTAAGCTAGCTCTCTGATTTTGTGTCACAAAGCGCCCTCAATTAGAAATTGCCAGTGAGCGCCACATTGACTGGTAACGGGAACCAGGGAATATTAAAGTAAATACTGTACAGTAATTGTATGAGAATCGAAGAATACAGATAATTAAATTATATTTGGTCATAAAATTAAAGGAATAACACGACAGGCTTGTCCATAATGCTCTCAGAGCTCGTTTTTTTTTTTTTGGGGGGGGGTTTTTTATTTTTGGGTTTCTTACAAATACAAAAATAAACCTATATGCACAGTCATCACTGTTTTAAATTCATATGGGTTAGTATCTTCTCATTTGAATAAACTGTATAGTAAGTACGGTAATAGCCAAGATAAAATTAATTGTAAAAATGTAAAGTTTTATGACGACATAATTTAACACTGACAATAACCATGAAACAAACTGTGTTAATAGGTCGGAAATAATTGTTCATAGTTTACTGAACACAGATTGTTCCTCAGGGCCTTGAACGCAGATAATATTAGGAATGAGTGAACTTGTGAACTAAATGATATATATGATTGTAAACCTCCCGTCACACCTAAAGTTTCAATTACCTTGCAAATATCCTGAGTCAATTAACATAATATTCGTGTATAGGTCTATTTTACTATTTTACTATTTTTTCTAACCTGTCAATACAAAAAATTATTTTAAATTCTTATGTCAATTTATACAATGTCCTTGAAACGATGGTCTAGTGTCGATGACGTCATAACCTAACGTCATAACTATTGGGGTGAGGCGATCGCGAGTGGAAGAGCCTTCTCGGGTAAGTACCGGAGTCAGTGCTGAGTGTGATACTGTTACCCCATACGCAATAGACCTTTCCAGAGTGTCAATCAAACTTGTTGTCCCACAAACGCACGTGTTCACGTATGTTGTTGCTAAGGTCCCACAAGACTGCCGACGCGTCTTGTGGGACCTTAGCAACAATATCCAAGGGGCGGAGCTTAGCGGAAAGGTCCATTCAGCTCAATGGCACTTCATTTAAATTTATTCAATAATCCAAACATGAAGAAACCTCATTCCACTTACTGTACAATGGTAAAATTACTATTAAAATAGAGTAGGCCTATGTTAAGTAAAACTTAGACACCTCGCTAATAACAAAAAAGTCTAACGAACAAAGTTTTAAATAAAAGGAATTCACTTCAAAACGATAGTTTTTAAAACTCATTAGGAGGAGTAGTTTTATGATAATTTCTAGAATTTCATTACGGTATTTAGGAAAGCATTACTTCCGGGGCCTAAATAAACAAATTTAATAGGTCTACTATCGAAAATACCATTGGATTCGAAAAAACATTTATGGCAATTAATTAAATCAATCTCTTATTCCACACTAGGTACAACTTTTACAGGCTATTTGCTTTTCATTGTGTCTCCTCCATCAGTATCTCAACTTTTTATCATTCTTCATGAGGTGTTCATATTGTATTTTATTTATTTTGATAAATAAATAAATATCGTATCGTATCGTCAAATAGTATCTTTGTTTCACATTTCATTTAAGTGAAAAGGGGGCCATCACAAGCGCTGCTCTTGATATTGGAGGACATTTGAAAATTAAACTAAGAAGTATTAAAAAAAAAAAAAAAAAAGAAAGAACAATGATGAATGAGCTAATGTTTAGTGTAAAGTAGGCATATTTACATTTTGAGGTTCTTTTTTTACGCTTTAGTTAGGCCCTACATGACCACAAAAAATACCATTCAAAGTGCGCTTCACATCACATGTTGTATCTGAACATGCAATACATGGTTCACTTACTTTGATTAAGAAAAAGTTGTGCAGGCCATACATAGAGTCCCTCTGGTACTTAGGTATTTATTTCGGTGATAAGATTGTGTCAGATCTAACTGTATAAATGTACTATATTGCCTATTTGATTGAACATTTAACTGCACATAATTATGCATATTTTGTATATATGTATACATATATACTATGCAAATTGATTTAATTATATATTATAATATAAACTTAAAAACATATGAGCAGCCATATGATTGGATATACATGGACCATATGATGAGTGTACCAAATGTAAAAACCATAAAACAACAAATTATCAGTCATATATTTGCCATTGAAACTGAAGACAGTCTAAAGTTGTTCACCATCAATCATTAGACAATGAATAACTATGATACCGTATCTATTCAAATAAGTGCCCCTGGGCATTTATTGTTAAGAAGGGTTTTTTGGAGGGGAAATTTAATTGAGGGAGGTGTTTATTTGAGGGAGGCATTTATGTTTTTTTTTTTTTTTTGGTGTGAAATGGATATGTATACTCAAATGAATGCCCCTTAATTTAACTGTAAATGTGGAATTACAACACATAATTATTGTCAAAATGTTTTATTGCAGACTATTGATTAGTACCATGTTAGAAAATATGAAATTCTACTGGAGTAGAACTTTAATAGAATATGTTGAGAATGAGGTTGCTTCGATTATATTTGTTTGATTCGTTTATTCGAGAAAAAAATAAATGCCTCGTGGTGTGTTATTTTAAGAGAAGTATTATTCAGTAAAGTAATAAAAAGTGATCGGAAGTTAGCAATGCTTACTGGCTTCTTCTGGAAACATTTATTGTTTAATCAATTTCTATGTTTGGAAAGTGGGAAAATTCTAACACCCATGAAATTCCTTCCTCTTCCCTCCTTTCTGGTTCTCTGTTTTCCAGATCCAGGATCAGCCATTAACTGGAGAAGTAAGTATTTAAAGCACAATTTCCATAGGGATGTAATGATCTAACGCTGATTTTGTGTGTGTAACAACTACTAATGAGTTCACTGGGTCATTAGTTTATGTTACAATACTACATTTTATTACCTTCAGCTTTTAGTTATTGGCACAAGTAACAGATCATGATGCTTTTGTGACTCAGATATGTTATTGGTTATACAGTGATTCTAAATAATTTGACCAATCTTCGAATAATACCAAAATATGTTATAGTACCTGATACAATTTGCAGGTAATGAAATCAATGACATAAATAACATTAATTGCTAATTAACCATTCCTAATAACAATTTTGTTTGTATGTCTCTTTGTTATTCGACCATAAAAAGTTTAATAGATAGACCAATTTTTGAATAAATATGAAAAGATATATTGTACTCAATGTACATAGATTCCTGGTTCTTAATAGGCGGCCCGTGGTCTAAAATATTTGGCCTGTGAAGCAAATTATTCTGGCCCTCAAGAAAAAATAAAATTATAAAAAAAATTAATTAAAGAAACTCAAATTAATAACCATTCGATGAATATTTTTTTTTTCAATAAAGTGAAGGCCAAAACACAACACTGCTTACAGTATGTGAAGTAGGGGTGACTCCACTCAGATCTAGAATTAAATTTGTTACCAAAATATCTAGTTTTACTTTGTGGAAAAAAAGACCAATTCAGGAAATGATACTTCGTTTACTGTACAGTCAAATTTGCACAAGAAAGCAAGACATGACAAGTTCTATTACCAGTCATCGACAACAATCCATGTCAGGCAACGCTGCAACCCATAGTTTTAATACCAGATCCTAAGAACACCAGAATGAATGGAAATTTAAATAGAATATTCACAAATTATGGGTTTCACTACTTAACGGTTTTAAGTATTCCCCACACAAACTCTAATTTCGCAAGAATTGAAATTAAGAGGTTGTGACAGTTGCGGAGGTACAACCACTCATTTTGTTTTATCGTCCCTCAATACTGTAGATGTTGATTATTTTTACTTTAAAGTTATTTGTAAAATTTATATTTCCTATCACCTTGAAAAAATAGAACAGATATCAATACTATTCACTTAGGACTTAGTCATCTATTACGTACTCTGTCTCATCTGATGATGCCATAATATTTTTTGAGCCCATTGGCATTCTTTTATGTAAACCTGCAGGCTTGATTGACTGCTACCACATACTACATACAAATGCTTTCACAGAACTTTAGTATGTACTAAGCTCACTAGGCATGCTTACTACCAGTTGTCATGGGGTCCTCCACATGAGCTGTCTAGGGTTAAAAATTGTGATTCATTCAAGGATGCTGTATATTTTTGCTGAATTTTAATCTTGTCGCTATGAGTATTCACCCTTCATTGATTAATTCATAATTAATAAAGGATATCCAATTACTCTTACCAACTAATTACTGAACAAAGATGGGAAGAATAGTGAGATAATGTGTGTGTGTTTGTCTGCCAGTGCTAGAAAACATTTGCATCACTCTAGTTTATGCATTTACTTGCACTTACATAAACAGCAATATGGATAAGCTAATGTAGACTATGATGATTTCTGCATATTATAATCTATAAAAATCATGTAACATAGTGAACATATTCTGATTTATTTACTCTTGAATATTTTTGTACATGTTTACCTCAATAGTGCTCAAGGGTCTTATTAAAACACTGCTACTATACTGTAAATGTTTACTAAAACAATATTAGCAATGTTAAAGTATGTACACTGGTGATCAGGATGCAACATTGCTATGCTTTATTGATAGTTTCTACTGTAGAGTAGTTTTTACTCATAAGAAAAAAAAATGGAATGTATGATTTAAACACAATACCCTGGTTTTGAAGTCAAGCATCTCAATCACCAAACCACAGCTCCACTCTATCAACATTGCAGGAATTGAACCTAGGACTTTGGTTAAAAAGACGAGCATCTTCAACTACTAAATCGCAGAACTCCATTCAATCAACATTGCAGATATCAAGTTAAGAATCTGGGATTAGAAGGCAGGCATATTAACCATCAAACCACACCATCATCATCATTTTCCGGTGCTGTGCAACCTTATTATTAGTGTCTTGTACAAGCTAAATGGTAGGCTTCACTGCTCGCAGATGTGTTGTCTTCTCTCTCTTAAATGGTAGATAATAATTATAGATTTATATAGCACATATTGAAAGCCCTCTCTGCGCTTTACATTATCATTACCCGTCATTGGATTAAACACCTATGGAACACAAACTCAAGCTCCCTGGGGGAGTATTCCATAACGTTGCAGCAGCTACATCAGTGCATTTAACCCTACCAGGTACCCACTTACGTTCCTGGGTGGAGAGAAGCAATGCAGATAAGAGGACACAAGTGAAATGCGCAGCTAGAGATTGAAACCCTGAACTTGAAATCACTTCCTTATCTTTTTAAAATAAATCAATCTCTTTGTTGAAATTTTTTATTTTCAATTTATTTTCTAATGCTTCTTTTTTCCTAAATTGTACCCAAACCGACGGGTTTGGAAGGCATGCATCTTATCCACAAACCCACTCAGCTGCACTCTATTAATATTGTAGGATTTCAACCCAATTATAAAGGTTTGGAAGCCAAGCATCTTAAGTTTCAAATCGCATACCTTCACTCCAGCGGCAATGATTTGAACTCATGCTTTTGGTGTTAGAAAGCAAGAATCTTAACCACTAAGCAACAGGTCTGCTTTATCAGCATTGCGAGATTCGAACTTAGGACCTATGACAAAGCAAAAGCTCCACTGCATAACATTGCAGGATTTGAACCAGAACTATAGGTTTCTAAGGCAGTCATCTTAACCATTAAATTATAGCTGCACTTCACTGGTTCATAAACTTTAGCAACTTACACTAACTTTCGTCATTAGTGATGTCTTGTACTTGGTTTTTTTCATTTAGTTGATTTTGTGTTAATTTAACTGCATACAGTAGCCTAATTGCAATAAAGTATTATTTTGATTTGACTATAAAAGTAACAGGCCTATTATTTTAAAAAATGTTCCGTAACTTTTTGTCATCTCAAAATATACAAATACTGTAGATGGCCTTTATTGAGATTAGAATATCAACAAATATGGTTATTATTTTGTTCCAGTTGTGTGTAAGCTACACCTTCTGTTGTGAGCATCTTCTCAGTCGTGGCGCCAACCGGGGCTGGAGCCATTTTTTCCTCCGTCGGACAGGCTTGGACCCCCCTGTCATCCGACGCACGACTAGGTTGTCTGATCAAAAATAATAATTTGTCTATCCAAATAACGTTAATTGACTGCCAATCCCTAATATTGTGGTCTAAAAACACATTTTGGACCATACTAAGATACAAAAGCCTACAAGGGAGTTTTTTCATTCTGGGCAGTCGACCGAGGCTTCATTGGCCCATTGGCTTGGACCCCTTCATCGGACATGTCCCAACACTTGTTGCCAAATTTCTGGCACCACTGCTGATCTTTCTCACATACCATCGTACTGAA
Source organism: Anneissia japonica (assembly GCF_011630105.1). Classification (NCBI taxonomy): domain Eukaryota; kingdom Metazoa; phylum Echinodermata; class Crinoidea; order Comatulida; family Comatulidae; genus Anneissia; species Anneissia japonica. Next base: position 265,226 of record NW_022728550.1, on the reverse strand, counting down.
CTTTGTTTTTCTTTCCTTTTGAGGGATGCGGTATAAAGAGGACATCCAAATTTTTGGTGTTTCAGTTGTTTCCAATACATCTATTGTCAGCATTTCTATTTGGTATACTTTACCATCATAACTGGACTTTGGTAACTCCAGTTCTTTATTAACTATTTATACCTTGGACATGAAAGATACCAAAATATATATTGTCCAATGGGCTGCAGTCTGATGTGTGTTTTGATTGTTTGATGTGGATTAAACAGGCTTCGGGGCAGAGTGACCTCTTTATATTGTTTGGAGGTCAAGAAGTAACCTACAATTGAGAGTACTGTATTTTAAAGTGCTACAGTCTGAAGTAAACATGGTATTATTATGTACTGTAGATTCTGAGGTGTGAAAAAAAAAACAATAAACGAAATTCCTTATCCCCAGTTTACCAACTTAATTGCAGGCTACCTGTTTTAAAGCCCAAATACACTACTTTGACCAATATACACTACTTGAACCAATATACAGTAAATCTAGACTACTTTAATTTGAGTCACTGTTTGTATCATGCCACACATGGGTATCAAAACATTTTGGCTATGGGCTATGTTCACACATACGGCGTAAGACTGGCGTAGCTTACGCCTGCATAGCTATTCCATGAATTGAAATTCCAAAGTGTTCACACAAACAGCGTTTGTTATATTAACGCTGGCATTAAACTTGTGGTAATGTAGGCCAATGGCAGAATAGTTTTCAGTTTTAAATAATGTACGGGTTCTCAACTGTAGTAAAATATTTATAGTGCATCATTAAAACTTTTAAATCTGTGAATTGTTCAAAGTTAACTTATATGATTATTGTATTTAAATGAACAATTTTACTTCTGATTTTTCAGCTAGCATTGTGGAACAATTCTTTGTGTTGCAGGTTTTAATAGACAGTCTAAATAGGTTAAAATATCTTACAAAACACAATCAACAAATCATATACATTGTAAACTAAGTAAAATGTAATAGAAAAAGAACCCCTTTACCATTTCATTTATAGAGAGCACAGGAAAGAGATCAAAGTAACTAATCTATTGCAATCGTGATTAGTCAATCTCTTAAATAAAATGAGGTCAAATCATTCAAGCATCACTGGCGTTAGCTCCGTGGTGTTAACTAATCTGGGGTCTGCATGTAGTGTTAATAAAGCCACGGAGGTGGCATTGTGAGTGGCGTAAGTAACGCCACTGCTTAGTTCGCACACAAAGGCGTACACTACGCTAGGCTTAAGCCAGCCTTACGCCATGTGTGAACATACCCTTAGATATGTTTGTAATAAAAGGATAATGACAAAAACAACACTAACAATAAAATAAAAACTAAATTACTGTATGCATCACCTGCATTGTTTTATAAAAAAAAATTATTCAACTGAAAATCACTTTATGAATTACAACTTAGATTTAAGTTAAAATAAAAACAACTGGTTAGGAGCAAAACCATGTAAATGACAACTGTTTGATGAGCAACTTCGATCACTCTGTCTAACTGGACTTAAAACTTACAGAAATTTGCAAAATTTCTACAGTACAAAATGCAATTTAGATGACGGTGCCGACAAGCAGTGGAAAAGCGTCAACTTACATAAATAACCAAATTGTACTTTACATTGTAGAAAGATTAGACGATAGTTGATTAAAATGTTACTAACCCAAAAAATTTATGAATTATTGCATAGTTTGTTAATTTGTTTCCACAGTTATTATTAGTAATGTACTTTACAGTATATAAGCCATGGTTAATAGGTTTGAGTTAATCAAGAGCAACTATATGAAGAATCAAGTGATGTAAAGTTTGGAAGACTTGGCGCCACTGAAGTTAATTGTAGTATTATAACTTTTACATTTTTTCAGGGCTTTATGTAGGAAAATAGTTCTCAACAATATTTAGCTGTTTATTCCATCCATCAAAACTGATTATTGGGATCCTTGTTGATGTACAGTATAATGAAGTCTGGGGAGAAAAAAAAAAAAAAAAAATCCTCGATAATAATTTGAGTGTTGCTTTTTCACAATTTTCCTTGTATTATTTTATTGACAAAAATAATGCAACATTTCATCTTTTGTCATAGTTTTCATTATCTATTTGGTTTTTGTATGTTTTATTTGGATTTCTTAGTACATTATCTACAGTGCTACTGACATTAAGATAAAGATTTAAGCCTACCTTTGCTCACAATGTGATGCTTTTCAATCATTTAGTTTTGTAGATCCATCTTATAGTAAAACTAAATCATACCTTAAAGTGATTTTACTATTAAATTTGAATACTGCCCTCTATAATGATTTTGACTCTATGGATTGTATTATATATTAGTTATATTAGTAGAGAGTTCTGTAATGATAAATGAAAAATAAATACATATTTTTACTTAGTAATATTAACTTAAAAAAGAATTAGACAAGTACTAAAATATTAATAAAGCAAAGATTTAAATCTAACAAGCTTGAATTTCAATAACCATTACAAAAATGAAAATTGAATTGTTTTAAAATGATGCTTTTATTGTGGATTGGTTTGCTATTTTGTCGGCTAAAGCCTTCATAGCAAAGACTTAATATCTTTGAAAACATCCATATTTTCTGCCAAAATGGAATATTGGTATAGTAAATAATAATTAGTGAATAAACAAATTAATTCAATTTTGTTTATAAATGCTGTTAAATTAGTGAACAACTAATATTCAGTACACTGGGAATGTGGCCCTAACCCAGCTAGCACCGGTTAACCTCTTCATCCCATCTTCGAGTTTACTCGAAATAGTTTTTTAAGTTGGGGCTACCTGAGGCTCGAAATTAACCAACAAAAATTAGGCTGTTTTCAAACTGCTGTTCTGTTATCATTTTGGCTCCAAACTTTCTGAAATTTTGAGTACGCATGTGTGAAGGTTGTTATTGTTATTTCAAAAATTTTAAAAACCTGATGTACTTTATAAAATTTTTTGGAAATCTTGATTTGAAAACCTATAGTTTCAAATTGATATCAAAATGGTCGCACAGGACGTTTATTATACAAGCGACGAGTGCTCGACTTATTTTTTGATATTAGCAGCGAAGAAGAGGAATTTTGCAGTGTGATAGTTTGACATGCCTATCAGTGGTATATGATGGCGGGCAAGGAGCATTGAAGACAGCGGTGATGATTTTGATGATTAGGGCCTAGAAAGGCTACGGTATAGTCAACAAATTAAAATGGAAGTTGTGCTTATAATTATGCATATTTGGCCAAGTATTTTATATTGTGAATGTTTTAATTATTTTGTTTTTATTTTATTTGGCTAATTGGTTTTTTGCCGAGGGTTCATAAGCATTTTTCTATTTTTTTTTTTTATCAGTACTCTCTTTTTTACACATACATTTTACATAAAAAAGATCATAAAAATATGAATTATAGATCAAATGGAAGCTTATTTTATTAGAAACATTTGTTTTTAGAAACAGTTTTTTTGTAAAATATTGAGAAAGTTCTCAAAATTTCATCAGAAAAATGTACACTCAAAAACACCTAAAAACTTTTTATACTGCAAAAGAATCCGCGAATCAGGGGTTTGCACTAAAAATGAATCTGGGATCAAGAGAGTCTTGATTGACTATAGTTGTTATCTTTAATGAATTATTGATTGATCACTTAATTTTTGATTGTCATCCAATACTGCAGGTGTGTAATTTAAGTTGCATGGCCTTCTTTACAATATTCCATCCATCCTTAACATCCAGTCTCTTCAGTTTTGTAGTTCTCTATTTCTTCGTCTATCACATTCCATTTATTTTTATCTGAATATCATCTACCTTAGTTGATATATAACTAATTGTAATAACATCTGGTCCTATTAATAAATGTTCTAATAGTAAATTTAAGTGCTGTATTTTGTTAATTATTAGGGCAGTGAGGCTAATCTGATTGCTCAGAGCCAGTGGCGCAGGGCTATCCGTTTGAAAGCACTGGATAACAATAGACAAATATGCCGTTTTTCTCCTTGTGTAGGACGTACTTCAGTAGGGCTCCCTTGGTGCTATTTGGCACTGAGCCAAAATAAATGTTATGAAATTGAGAGTACTATTAGCTACTGTTGCTGAATGAAGCGGGTATAGATCTTTGACAGCAGCAGTCATGCTGGCTCCTTCGTAAATGCAACTTCATTTTGTGCAGGATATAGGTCACGTTTTATTAAGTAATGTTGAATGAAGGTATGTATTTAATTGTTCAGTGTAGCTAATTTAACTTATTCTGTATTACTGTACCTTCATATTATTCCATTTTAGGCTAAGAAAGACAAGGTCATTTTGTTTACATAAATGTTGATTGGGAATTATAATAGATAAGAGAGATATATGAATTATGGGTAGTAAGTACTTTACAGGGATTGATCAATTGATTGGCTATCTGATTGTCTGATTGGTTGATTGATTGATTGCAGTGGTATATTTAGGGGGGTGCATGCCCCCCTCCAAATTACTCGCGCCCCCAGTCACCCCCAAAAAAAAATCATGGTCAAGTAGTTAAAAATCACCTAAAATCACCTTTTTTTGAGAATTAGCGCCCTTCAACTGATCATCGAATCCCCACTTCACCTTCCCTGATCATCGAACCCCCACTTCACCTTCCCGCCCCCTCCCCCATCTGTACCCCCATTTCAAGACTTCTAGATACGCCACTGATTGATTGATTAATTGATTGATTAATGATAGCCCAATAGCCTGTCTCACTGACAAGGGAAGGATAACTTCAAATGGAAGGAGGAGGATTTAGTAAGAATAACTGGGAGTAGCTGGAAAATTACTTTCAGTCGAATCCAGTGAATAAGGAATTTTTTTTTCTCATTCTATCAACTCACATACTGTACTACTAGATTGTAAATAATAATTAACTGAGAACGAGGCCTCATATCATAATTATGGTCTATCATAACACTTTGGAAGAGTCAACATGTTCATTGAAACTAATTGAAATGGTTCACAAACTCTAGGGTAGGTTATGTTACAATTAGAAATTGTTTCGACATCCCGCTATTCAAGTTATTCATTGATTTAGTCCCAAGAAACGACTTCTTGTCATCAAATTTACCACTTGAGTGGTAAATTCTTGCATCTGTAGTTGATCACAAAACCTGTTACTTTTACTGATCATCAACATGCTTAAAATATTTTCCAAGTGATTACATTTGAGAAAAATATTATGGTTACGCTATTGTACCCCTGAAGAGGGCCTTAATTGTTTCCCTGTAGAGATAATTGTTTGGTCCTAATGAGGTATAACGCATTCATTCCAATCTAATATTTTTTGCCTCTGGTTATGTGGTTTAAGACTCATTATTGTTTATTTTATATTATTATACTCCTAAATTTGACTTGTGGATAATGTACAGATATATTTGTCAGACATTAATTTTCAAGTCAGCAAATAAACATCAAATCATATGACCATAGATCATGTTTTTTTTTCTGTTTTCGATTTTGTAAGTTAATAAAGACATCTCTTTTTCACCTGATATACTCAAATAGGCTTTGTAACTTTGACTTACACAACCTTTTAATTCTATATAATAGCAGTGTATTATATTTTACAAGCATAACGGGGTATGTCTTAATGTCACGGAGATATTAGTTTCAAATTTTTATTTATTTTAATGGAATTTAAACGAGTCAATTGAATTGAAAAGAAAGAAACCATTGAGTTTATTCATATAAAGTATAAAGGTAAAGTATTATGAATAGAACTTGTGAAATTGAGATTTTATATTATCTTCCAGAAAATCTTATATAAACAGTTTGAAATAAAATAGTATTCTAAAATATCACTAGGTCACAAAAGAAAACAACGCAAGTCCCAAAGAGGTCGCATAAATCAGTGCTACAATTATTATGAGCATGGTATCTTTCATATCACCCCTATTCCTTACAATACAGGCTCATGACATTTTGGTAAATTTTAATTTCCACTAGAAAGTTATTAAAGAAAAAAAAAAACATTTTCCAATTAAGTCAGTTAACAAGTTGCCTCTAACAGTGGATATTGTTGTTCTGTTAAATTCCCTTGAAGCTTGGAAAGTTGATATTTTTTTAGTCGTGGGAAAATCCTAGTGTTTAGGAATTAAAACATGGATTGGTAAACTGCCAGGTAAATGTAATGCTTTATCCTTCCCTTACAATGTGTTTACAGCAGCATTGTTTATACGCAGTGCTGCTGTTGCAATTTAGTGTTTACCCAGGAGGAATACGGATCAATATTCCTTCCTGATAGTATCTCCCTGTGCCCCGGCTGATTCCTGATCAAATTCTAGGATTGATTTCATTAAAGGTAAACATCTTGAATGCTTTTATTTGCTGAAAGCATTAAGGAACAATTGTTTATACTGGCTAATATCATAACAAAGTTATGTATCATCTTTCAGTGTATTATTGATGCCTACTCTGAAAGAATCAATGTAGAGCATGGATGTCACATAGCTCCACACTGTGGCATCTGTTTTATCATAGCTATCCTTGGCAAGTGTACAGTACCGTTCAATAGGGAACCTATTTTTATTGTAATGAATATAATGTCTGACTTTCTTTGTAACGTCCCTTTATTCCTCTTTTGTAGTTCTGTAACTTCCCTTTATTCCTTGTTTGCAGCATCATGTATAATATTATGCTTAGTTATTATTTTATTTTGCGTAGTCACTTTAGAGACTTTTCCACATGTCTTAATTTCAACATCTACACATCTCTCACTCTGCGGATCAATTCTTCATAATTTCATAATTTTATTTCTCGCAAAACTTAAAAGTAATTCTCTCTCTTTCTGCTAGGACTATTTCCGGTATATTTTAAAACAAACTTTAGTTATAGTTCCAGCTAAAACTTCATTTTCAAAATAACGTCATTTCGTATTCTTAAAACGAACTTCGACTAGCACTACGACTAAAATCGCACGAACCTCAACTAAAATTAATACCTCTGCAGGCCGATTTTTTTAGTCAGCCCAGAATTTTCTCTGTCATCCTCTTTCATATGACTAATTCCCCTCCACCTGGGTTCTCCTCGTGATGTTAATGTATCAACAAGGTTCTGACAATTAGTATTGAGGATGTTTTGTTTTTAGTATTGAGGTTAAATGACATTTATGCTTTTCAAATTCTAGTCACAGCGGGCTACAGGAAGCTAATGACAGATGGCATTTTCAGTAAAGTAGCTACAGTAGCTATTGATAATAGTATGTCAATATTGACATCAGCACTGTGTAATGCTCTAGCCCACCATCCTAGATAAAGGAAGTAAGACAGTGATATACTGTTGGGTTAGTGATGATTGTAACACATCAACAAAGCATCTTAGGTTTGGCAGCATCTCTGCTTAATAGCAGTACACAACCTATGCCAGTATTTTTTCTATATTTACCTATATATATTTTTTCTGCCTCTCTGTGTGTATGTATGCCTTTTGTAATTTTCTGGCTGTTGTAGTGTACAGCAAAAACAACGTTAAAGATAATGTCACCTAAATTGGATACAGTAGGAATCTTAAAATAATTTTTTTGAGTGGGTTGATAATATATTTCAATACGGTATATGATAAGCTTTCAATAGAAAATTAGAACAAGAAATAAACAACATAGCTCTATAGAGTCTGTGCATATGCAGGACTTACATACCTATAAATTTCTGGTAGCAAATTGGAGGATTTTTGTAGGCCTAATAAAACAAATCTGTAAATCATTAAAATAAATTTGTATAATCTGTCAATTAATGAAGGTTGAAACTTAAGTGGTTCTTTCTGATGAGCAATTTATTTTTTTTCTTAAATGTTAAATATTGTTAATTTTTGTTAATAATATATTTTTTTTCATTGATTTTTTTGAGTGGCAGTTAACTTATGGTGTCATTCCATATTACAATATATTTTTTGAATGGCAGTTAACTTATGGTGTTGTTCCATATAATTTTTTGTGGAGCATAACTAAAGCAAGCTAACATGTAATTTATGATAATCATCAGTAGTCTATATTTTTATGAGTTCACCTATTGATGCATAAAGCATAACATTTTTAATAGATGATTATAATGACCCGATTAATATCTTGAAGAGGTTCTTAATTGCAATGAATTTAACACACTGGTGATTAGGGAGACAGAATGCCTTTCAAATTGATAGAAAACATTTTTATAATTTATGCACTGCTGTTTTAAGAAAATTTTTTTTATAAGAACACAGAGGCTGAAATTGCTTAAAAAATAGGAACAAATTGAGGCTGAGGTAAAATCAGTGGCGGCTCTAGGATATATTTTCTGGGGGCTAAGTTGTCCGATGGGGGACTTGAGCTCGTAGGCTCGAGCTTGGGGAGGAGTTGAGAAGGGATTTCCCCCTCCCAAATGAGATTTTTTTAAAGAATATCAACCTCTAGATGGCCGAAAATAGCACTCTCAGAGTGTGACAGACATAATAATAATATGTCGTTCTTATATAGCGCTTAATGCCTTAACAAAGCCTCTAAGCGCTTTACATTATTACCCCCACATGTGTTGGCTTGGTGTGGGTCTATTTTATATGTTTTATGGTTTGACTGCCCGACAAGCTCTGTCCGGTGGGGGGCTTAAGACCCCTGCCCCCGCTGGTGCCGCCACTGGGTAAATGTCAAATGAGGTTTTTATTTTTTCCATCACTTATGTATGCATGGTTCTATTTCGAAAACTACCATTCAATACTTGACATCTCATGAAGTATACATATATTATAAGGTTCTCACTACGTTAGCTGTGTTTGTTTCGGTTTAAGATTTCCATGCAAGTCCACACCAGCTGTGTGTGGCTCAGTTGGTGTTAGCTTACTCTCGTTCTAAATACATCAAATGAAATGCATCTTTCATGATAATTATCTAGGAGGTTTGACACCATCCACACATTGCAGAAAGAATTTACTGAATATTATAGTACTTGTAATTAACATATGCTGTTGGAAATGAATGAACCAGGTAAGGGTTTTTGTCTCTGTTATTTATTTACCTATCTATTGAAATGTTGATCACTATAGTATACATTTTACCAAGGACGAGCAATCACTCCTGATTGATATCTTTATCGGCCCATTTCTGTATATTGCTTTATTTCTTTGCTGTTTATGTATTGAGCTGAGAAGAGTACAGTATACAACAGTTACACTGTAAACATGTGGTTAACACTTTGTAGTAGTAAAAGGTATGAGTGTTAGTACCATCCCTGTATTACTAAAGCAGTATTATACTCTAGTAGTCCAGCCTATTGGCCATCCATGATTATATATAACCTCTGCAGTGGTCTTTGCATTCTATGGTAATAGAATATTGGAAATTTTTGATTGTTTTTCGTTTTCTGTTATTACTGTAGGTTGTCTTTCCATCAAACAGGATTCACTTTAAGACCCACATTTTCGCAGAGCTCACACGATGCTTATGTTTTGTTTAAATTTTTCTATAGTCTAGCACACAGGTGGGCAAAGTGCGGCCCATGGGTCGCAGACAGCCCGACAGTGAGGTTTTTTTGCGGCACGCGAAAATGAATTAAAAACCCTATGTGTGCATCTGCCAATAGCTATAAGAGACCTAGTATTTTCTGGCCAAAACCTATTATCTGTAAAAATTAATCAAAACTGACCACAAGGCAGTGTACAGTAAAAGTAGTGCATGAAGGTTTTTGGAAGAGCACTGGAAACATAAAAGTTTTGGTTTGGTCCTCAGTGTTAAATAAAAAAATCACTTTGGCCCTCCCCTGGCCTAGTACTATACTGAATAGCTCATTGAGTAATAAAGACTTTGTCTAATATTATGGCTCTGTTCATCATTGAAATCCTTCCATTCTAGAGCCTATCAATTAACAACAATACAGCATACAGTAGCTCAAACATTTCAGTGCCTTCATTCACAAAGAAACACTTTTCCCAACAAATTTGCATTAGTTTTCCTCCTTTAAATAGGTATTCATGTACTGTAATTGAAGTTTATTGTGAGAAAATATTGTTAATTAGCTTATAAGTTAATAGCCATTTATATAATTTATGGTATATTGGTAACTAAAAATTTGTTTTGATAGTAATATCATTCAATAATATGCAAAAAAATAATTATTCTTTATGACATAAAAGTTGATTAAACCCAAACAATTGCACTTCTTAGACCATGGCGCCATAAATGATATACCTGTAAGTTATATTTCACAAATGAATTACTTGGGTATGATAAACTGCCTTTGTAAGCATTGTTATTGAGGTGTTGCACGCAGGAAACACAACAACTCAGCCTTTTCAAGCTGCAAATTTGATTACAGCTCCAGTCAACTTTCTTTCCCGCCTTGAAGGCTATTGTGTAATAATAAGACACTGTTTCACAGTTGTTTAGCCATATTGTTGACAAGTGTACCTGGAGGTAGCTTGTTTTTCAAACAGAGGTACTGTACAATCAGGGAGGTATAGGTACACTACAGTTAAAATTCAAGCATTTTTTTTACCCACCCATCCCTACAAAAATGATTAATGGTTCCATCAGGATATTAAAATCAGGTATGTATAGGTTTCAGGCTTGTTGTTCACTAATAGGTGTCCAACCTAATGTGGTTTTATAACAAATGACTTGTACCATAGTCATGTGACATTTTTCGACTGTTTAAAAAAAAACTCTTCAACTAAACATCACAATGAACTAACTTTTTATAGCAAAACATGTTTATTATGAATTATTTTCTTATAATTATATTCTAGGTTTTGATATTATTTTCTGCCAGACATTAATAGATACCATATATTTTTTAAGGGAGTGTTAATAAAATTGTTATTTAACTATAGTAATAGTATTTTAAATTTTGTTGTGTCATAATTAATGTCATCCAATGAAATCTCCTATTAATATAGGTTTTACCAGTCCACCCAGGAAAAATATACTTGTAGCGTTGTAGCGTTCCTCACAGTAATATTTCATCTGTATTTATCAACGACTGTTGAGCTTTTTGTATACCAACAAGAAATGCATCAGAGTAGTATAATGTACAGCTTTGATAAACAACATTGCTAAACATGGAAAAATTTAGTTGTATTTTCTGAAATTGTAAATGAAAATAATGCTGAAAGTATCTATCACAGTTTTTGATTGGACAATTGATGTTCTTCACAATGATGCTGTCCAGTGACAATCCATGGAATATATTATTATTTTAAAAGAAGTCACTTGTGGATATATATGTCTGGAAATAAAACCCTTCAACACTTGTGTGTGGACATAAAATAGTAACTCGTGCTATGGCTTCATATTGGTGGTACCGCTCTATAAACCCTCCCATTGGACCACGCCATTGGGCATTGGAAATTAAAGAAGAAAACTCACTGGTAAGATATTCAACTGTTTTTAGTACTGAGTTTAGTTTTGTTTGTTTTTATTGTTTTTACCACACGCATATAAAATATAAATTAATTAACGATAAATATTACAATTAAATTTACATTTTCTAAAAACAAAAAAGTGTGTGGTATGAGGTCAAAATAAGTTTGTAAAACAAACTTCAAGACATGGCCACCAGTTAAAACAAATAATAATAATAATAATAATAATAACAATAATAATAACAATAATAACAGCAGTTTTTCATAATAAGCAATAGTTTGCTATTTTATTTATTTCTTCCAAGTCTCCCGAAATTCACAGGAAAACAGAAACCCATCTAAAGCAAATTCATGATGTTTGCATTTTTGACTGTTTTATAAACATGGTAAAGGTATAAGTAGGAGAATAATCCATAACTTGCAGTGTCATTGTGTTGCATTGCGTATGGGCGTGGTCCCTTACTACCTCAGCCTCCTTAAAGAGGCGCTTCGGGCTACATTCACATAATTTCTCAATTGCAATTGTGTCCCTGAAGTTAGCTGATGATGGGTATTACTACGCTTAGCAAAATACAATGAAAATGTGTTCTAAAAACTCCTTAATCCTTTCACCTACAAGTTTCATAAAAATAATTTTAATTTTTTTTTTTGTGACAACTATAATTATATATATATCCTGTCTCTTATACACATCTAGATGTGTATAAGAGACAGTATATATATATATATATATGGTGTTATGAAATTTAAGAAAAAATTATTTTAATTAATTTTTATAATTAATGTTCGAATAGGCCCCCTAATTTTGAAAAAAAATTAAAAATATCGAGTCAACAGCCAAAATGAAAGAATGTATCTCCACATCAGCACAATTCATTCCTTTACAAAACAAAACTAAATTTGAATTTAATGATCAAGAACTTTTTGAAGAAAAAAAATAATATAAAATTTCACCTCGAGGAGGGCCTAGCTATGAGCTTACCACGCCTCTCCCTGGCATGTTCATCCACCCGCTCACTAGCGTGAGAAGCCTCTCTCGAGTAAAATTCATAATTTATCATAATCCACCTAGTGCCCGTTCAAGGTTGCGGGAAAATCACACCTACAGGTGATATCTTTCAAAATCCAGTTGGTGTCCAAAAGAATTATGAACAAATATGAAAAGTTACGATAATATATGTGTTCAATATATCATTTTATTCCTTATTTCATGATGGATCTCAAAATGAAGATTGTTAGGTCACCAGAAAACAGGAAGTTCAACAGTCATGTCAGGGCTCATTTTCCTTTTGTAAATAACCAAGATGGCACAGGCAAAGTTGATAGTTTTATTTCAATTCAGCCACAAAAAAAATTAAGTTTACGTGGAAATATTATAATTAAAACTGTAGTATATTGAATATATATCTACTGTAGGGAAGTGTCAGAATAGTTACTTTCTGAAAATAAATTGTATTTTTTGATGATTTTATTCATCAGTGTTGACGGCCAGTGCTTCCCTTTCAAGCGTATCATGTTACAAAACAATGATAATATTTCATATTTTTACTTCCTCTAATCATTAAAATTTTAAAAAAATGTTTGATATTTTTTTGAAAATTTGGTGAAATACATGCACACAATATGTCTCTTATACACATCTAGATGTGTATAAGAGACAGCATCAGAGTAGTATAATGTACAGCTTTGATAAACAACATTGCTAAACATGGAAAAATTTAGTTGTATTTTCTGAAATTGTAAATGAAAATAATGCTGAAAGTATCTATCACAGTTTTTGATTGGACAATTGATGTTCTTCACAATGATGCTGTCCAGTGACAATCCATGGAATATATTATTATTTTAAAAGAAGTCACTTGTGGATATATATGTCTGGAAATAAAACCCTTCAACACTTGTGTGTGGACATAAAATAGTAACTCGTGCTATGGCTTCATATTGGTGGTACCGCTCTATAAACCCTCCCATTGGACCACGCCATTGGGCATTGGAAATTAAAGAAGAAAACTCACTGGTAAGATAT